>NC_091941.1:3543345-3810845 GCF_041260155.1 Ptychodera flava
CGTCACGCGTCCAAAATGTCATGACGTTGAGATGTTCACTTTTCCTTAAATTTACTTCCAGGTTCAGACGATGCTGTGTGTTTAATGTTCGGTTTCTTACCTGATAGATCGTCCAAGACTAAATGTTCTGGTAAGCACATTTTGAATCTATTCGGAGACAGAACCCGTTGTGCTGCTCCCAGAAGACTGCGCCTCACAGAACCGACAGCAGCGACGACTCTCTCCGTTCTCTCTTACAACGTTTTTGAACGTCCGTTTGAAGTGGCTTTCACTGCTCAAAAAGAACGATTGTGTCGAATCCCAAAGAAGGTGCTAGAGACATTTCCTGAACTTGACGTGATTGTGTTTCAAGAAGTGTTAATGGGCGGCTGTGCCCAAGAGTTTGGCATATCTCTTCGTGAACTCCTTGACGACAATGGATTTCGCTATTCAACAGTCACTGTTGGAGAGGGGCTGGGTGGAGCCCAACCAATAAATGGAGGGACATTTATATCATCAAGATGGCCTATCAAAGCTTCAGACACGCATGTTTTCACAGTTTTTAACAGCAATGGAACAGACTCTCTAAGCGCCAAGGGTGTCGTTTATGTCAAGATTCATAAACAGGTGCACGACGAAAGCATGATGTACAACGTCTTTGGAACTCACTTCCAAGCTTACGCTGGTGATGAGAATAACAAAGTGCGCATCGAGCAGGCTCGCCAGATGGCGCTATTCAAAGAGTCAAAGAACATCCCCCCTGAAGAGCCGGTCATATATGCCGGTGATTTCAACGCAGACTTCATTAACAACAGAGAAAACTTGGACGCCATACTTGCAGAGTCAGTTTTGAATGCAGCTATGCCTGAAAAGCTAGGGGAGCTAGATACAACATGGGACCCAACCTTGAACGACCTCCTGGTTACGGCAACTGACCCTCCTCAATGGCTTGATTATATAGTGACTTCCTTAGACCATCATCAACCCTTCAGAGCCGGACAACAAGCTTACAGACTCCAGTCGGATACTCCCATCTATATCTGCATCCCTCCAACTGTTCAACTACCATACTATATCCTCATTCCCCCAGACCCTTCAGAGTGTGTTGCAGTGTCAGACCTATCTGATCACTTCCCTGTCATTGGAAAATTTGAATTTAAACCATGATTCCTCTCTCAGAAGCCAAATTTGTAATTCAACAATAGTCATTGCAATAAAACTTTGACACAGTTAATTGTACAAAGGCAGGAAATATGATATAAGTGAATGAATATTTTTGGCAAACCCTTCTATTTTAGAGAGTTCCATTCATGAGCAACTCTTTCGAATTCCTTCTTCGTAATTAGCAAACTCTAATGAAAAGTACTTGTATCGTTAGAAAGATCACATTTCACAGTTAAATCAATAAAAATGATCAAGATCTTGTGCCAGTTGTGTTAAGCTTGTTTTTTTACATTATTATGGAGTCGTCGTGAGGAGGGAGCTTATTACGACCGAAGCATTGCCCTTTTCCGGAGTGTAGAGATTTATTACATTCCCTTACAAACGACCTTTAATTGTACGAAGAAAAATCAGTTTTCGTGACCACGCAATGAAGGATATATTTATTAAAAGCCATTAAAAAAGTACCGAGTCAGCATTTTTTGCTGGGTCTTCTACACTGGAAAATCTCGCCATTTTTTCTTAAAATATGGGTCCGTGACACCACTTTATACCAAAATGACTTCCAATTCCAAGCCTTTTGTGAAAGTTTAAAGACAATAACTGTACAATATTACGAAATGTTTGATAAAAACGTTTTATTAACCACGTACCTGATCTCCTAGCTGATCCTAGTTTTCTACGTACGGCGTCTATACGCGCTCTCGATATCGTGTGAAAGTATTTGCACTTGATCTAAACAAACCTTATTTTGGAGTTTTGGGGCTTTGTTAAATTATGACTATCGCAATGTAATACCGGAATACTGAAAGACTGAACGAAGAAATTAGAAGGAATGGACATTTTCGATCCCGAAGGAAGGGCAGTGATTAGGGACTTGTCAGTTTCTTCGGCCTGGGGGGGGGGGCGGTGGATTCATGGGGGGTGGGGGTGTCACCCTGTTTTTGACTTTGGTGGTAGGGGGTCACCATGTTTTTGAATTGTCCAATAGGGGGTCAGTGTGTTTTTTTAATTTCGACATGGCTCATACTTGCGAAAAATGCATTGTGCCAGCCACAAATTTCATCATTCAGTTGCATTTTTCGGCGCGTCCTTCGGGCGCATAACTTTAATAATAACAAGGCAGTATTGCTGAAGGCAATGAGTACTTGGGCCGTGATATAGTAATTTTGAGGACAATATATACTAGTATTCAAATATGGTCTCGAATTTTCTCCTGTCAATTAGGCATTTGATTAACTGGTTATTAAACGAAGCAATGGCATGACAACGGCAAATATGTCTAGCAACTTTTGTGGAGTTTGAGGCAGGGGTTCTTTATTTGTAGTAGAAATTGCTTGAACTCCTTAAATATTCAAATTACAGCAAATTTCTTTTGTTCTCGATGGTAGATGTCTAATAAATATTAGTATGTGCACAAATAACATGGTGTTTGTTTAACTATATTATGGTGGAGATTTCAGAATCCGATCGTGACCACCCCCTCACAAAGTCTAATGGTGCGTCACTAAGTGAATTGTTCTGGCATTGGGAAGCAAACTCAACATTACAGGATTTTATTAGAGCCAGTTAAAGGGCCTGAGAGGTAACTGCAAAATTTAACCAACCTCAAGTTACCATTTAATTTTCGCAGATATTCATTGCTATCTATAAATTTTGCTTATGGCAGAATAGGTGAAACAAAGAAAAGATTTTTGTTAATTCTTTCCAAAGCTTGCCATACTATTTGAAAAAAAGGTACAAATGGAGTGGATTCCTGTCCCATCCTGAAGTAGGTTGCACCGTGTTGTATTTTTAAAGATGGAAAGATTGCATGTGCACCATTTTTGGTGTTTATCATAATTGTATGGCAGTACTGTGGCCATATTTGGGAAGAGAACCGGTTGCCTTACAGAAATCTATCCATGTAGTTCAACTCAATGGATAATTATACTTGAATAAACATCGCAGAGTCAGAACATTTCCATGAACTAACTTTAATATAATAATAAAATAAAAAAATATTCTCAAAAGTTGTGCAAAATTTGCATCAACTTAATGAGTGTTTGATATAACCTACTAATCTATGAACTGCTAGAAAAACTTTTGAACTGTTAATCAAGTGTCAAACATAGCACCAGAAATCGAAGCACAATCTGGAAACCTTTTTGAAAATAACACAACTTGCGAGTTTTTTCCTGAGGTAACATTAAAAACACAACTGAATTAACTATATTATCAAACAACATGTGCACTTATTAAACGTAACTCCCTTGACAATTGGGTTGGAAAAAATACAAGATTTATCCACTAAACGAGTGGTAACCTACACATGTATGAAACTATTGAACACGTTTATCAAACATTCATTATCGATACAGTTGAATAGTTGTTTGAATGGAAATTGTCAGTAAAACATGGTTAATTTGCCACTCTATATGAACAATAAGAGGAAGTGAAAAACACAACATAATTGGCTTTTAAGGTTATTTTTATGACAATTAGCAAAATGTCACCACAACAGATTACACTGCATTTTTACAATTGGTAGACTTGCTTTGTTTAACACTGCAGGATTATCGATTAATATACTGTCAGGAAATGGCCGAGTTACCACTAATTTGGTGTATCCAGACGCAGATTCTGAAGTGATTGCATGCATGCATATGCAAGCTGTTGTAAAACGAGTCATTGACAATGACATAGTCCCCACTTGTAATAGGAGTATTAGTCTTGATGGGGCAGGGAAATGTGGTCATTAAGAAGTATCACTGAAGTGTACATGTTGAGATCTATGGGCACATAGGTCTATGTTGTTGTTCCCAATTTGAAACATCAGGCATGTCTAAGTTCTGGTTCTAAATCGGGAAAAAACATCAGACCTCTAGCTGTATTGGCCAGCCAAGAAATACATATGTGCATAATAAATGAGGTACAAGATGTGACATCTTAGGGTCTAATATCTTATCAAAATTGAAGGGTATAGAACTTGTGGTTACTGAGTTATGCATATATATGTATAATCAAGGTCAAAGGTCATCAACACTGGACAAAATGCTTGATATGGGCTTAGCATATTTACTTATATGGAACACAATACTAATTGCATATGCAGCGTATATTTTTGTATATGGAACATTCCAATACGTTGATATGCGTAGCGTATTTCTATGAAGATCATGAGTATACGTAATGCAGATCTTTGCACACTAAGTGTACACTGTAGTTTTGCATTTTATTAGCATACATACTGTATACTTAATGTATTTGACACATGTACAGAATCAGTATATGTGTATATATTGTTGTATATCAAGCATTTTGCCCAGTGCAAGGTCACGTGACATTTGAAAAAAACATTGTATTGCTAATTAGTCCCTATACGCCAAAAATCAGACCTCTAGCTCTATTCGCTTGCCCAGAATTAGATATGTGCATAATTCATGAGGTAAAGCGTGTGTTGTCATAAGGTCACCCATCCTACTAAATATAATGATCAAAGCACTTGTGGTTACTTATTTATTGGCATAAACGTATATTTAAGGTAGAAGGTCATCGATGTCACATGATATTTTGTCAAAAGAATTCTACCCCATAGTTATCCCTATATACCAAAAATCGGCTTGCTCAGAATTAGATATGCACATAATTAATGAACAACAATATGTGGCGTCATAAGGTGTCCCATCATACCAAATATGAAGGGTGTAGCACTCTTGGTTACTGAGTTGTGGACAAATATGTATATTTGAGGTCAAAGGTCATTGAGGTCACGTGACATTTTGTCAAAATAATTGTATTGCTAAGTTATTCCTATATACAAAAAATCAGACCTCTAGCTCTATTGGCTCGCTCAAAATTAGATATGCGCATAATTAATGAGGTACAATATGTGGTGTCATAAGGTGTCCAATCATACCAAATATGAAGGGTGTAGCACTTGTGGTTACTGAGTTGTGGACAAATATGTATATTTGAGGTCAAAGGTCATTGAGGTCACATGACGTTTTGTCAAACAAATTATATTGTTAACTTATCCCTATATACCAAAAATCAGACCTCTAGCTCTATTGGCTCGCTTAAAATTAGATATGTGCATAATTAATGAGGTATAATATGTGGTGTCATAAGGTGTCCAATCATACCAAATATGAAGGGTGTAGCACTTGTGGTTACTGAGTTGTGGACAAATATGTATATTTGAGGTCAAAGGTCATTGAGGTCACATGACGTTTTGTCAAACAAATTATTTTGTTAACTTATCCCTACATACCAAAAATAAGACCTCTAGCTCTATTGGCTCGCTTAAAATTAGATATGTGCATAATTAATGAGGTATAATATGTGGCGTCATAAGGTGTCCCATCATACCAAATATGAAAGGTTTAGCACTTGTGGTTACTGAGTTATGGACAATAATGTATATTATTGAGGTCAAAGGTCACCAAGGTCACATGATATTTTGTCAAAATGTCTGAGATATCTGCGTGAACTGATGGACTCACTGATGGACTCACGGACGGATATGACCCAATCTATAAGCCCCCTGGACTTTATCCGTGTGTCACTGCATCCTTTAGGCAATATGAATACGATGAGAAACTAAATTTTTATTTTCTTGGCCTTATACATGGGAGATTATGGTGAACTGCCTTATACATGGGATTCTATGGAGGTGTTAAACTAAAAAGTCCTCTAACACGGCCAAATTTTTATCGCATTGTGAAACAAATCTACGTGCATCTGTATGGGGTTGGGTACTATTCTTGTGCAAAGTTTGAAAGAAATTGACCAGGGCATGTCTGAGATATCTGCGTGAACGGACGGACGGACAGACATGACCAAACCTATAACTCCCCCAGGACTTCGTCCGTGGGCACTAAAAACAACGCAACAGTTATTACAGCTACACCGGCGGTAGGTTCATATCCAGAGCCCCGTACGGTCTGCCGCCGTCGCTTGAAAACAATCTCATAAACCCGGCCATATGGGCAGCTGTGTATTGGCAGCTGGATGCTTGACTTCCCGGAGAAGGCGAGCTGTCACGTTCAAGCTCAGGATTATTTGTCGATCAAATTTCAGTAAATTTACCTTACCTAGATGAAATCTTGTCTATAGGCTGAAATTTCGCCGAAGTTTGACAAAATTACATCGATTTTTCAGGTTCATATCCGACATTTTTGAGTTTTGAGTGCAGACAGAAATAAGTTTTGAGGCAACATGGCTGCGACCCCATGTTGACCCCAAGTGAAAATGTGTTCGCGATCAAATCTTCCTATATTTTTTTCAAATTTTCGACAAAATCATTGCTTCTTACATCTTTTGTAAAATATAAAATATTAAAATAAAATGCGATGTGCCATGTCTCCAGATTTCTAAAATATCGTTCGTTGACCGTTCGACAGAATACTCATTTTGCAAACTTGTGACGCAGTTGAAATTCAATACTGACCGCCAAATAATCTTAATGAGACGAGATCATTCTAGACATCCTCCAAATTATCCAACCATTCGCATTGGAGTTCAGCTCGCTTAGAGTATCATAACATTCTTCGGCCTTCTTTTAGATCGACCCTAATTTCTCCCATTTAGGAAATAAATACACAGCTACCTTGACAAAACTTCGTGCACCATCCAGGACCAAACGCACTACAAATCTGTCTTGACGTCATCATCTCCTTACATGGTAATCGGCATACCGTATTTTTTAGCAAAGGAGACACAGAATACGTCGGAGTATTCAGTTTCAAAACATGTTACATTGTGTGATGTTTCAAAAGTATGTACTGCAGTGGTATAAATTACAAAACACAAAAGTTCAAATCAGTTTATTTTGGACTGGCTTTACCCAACATTTCATATTGTTTCTCATGCCAGATTTGACCACGTGCTTACTGGCGACCCCTTTACATGCAAATTTTGTGTCAAATGGTGTGTTTCCCCGGAAAAACAAACGTACGATTTCTAAATGAAGGAGGCGAAATTTGCCCTCAAGACTCGAAACCACCCCTTTATATGGGGTGTACCAAGCTATTTTGATCGAGCTTCTCGAATCTGCAGCTCTATTTCGAAATGATGGTCTGGTTTTCTCGGCTCAAGGATAAGTGTTCTCCATCGCTGTGGGCATAACTATTCTCAACTTGGGGTACAGTTTCCAGTCGTAATGTTTTCATTGTGTCAGGGATATAAAATCTTTCCTTTTCACACTTTCACTTTTATTAACACTAGTCCACATCTTGTCAGTGATTAAACATGTTTCAAGTTTAAATGTTAAATTCTGGTCTCGAGCCCTCCTGTTCGACCAAACTGAAATTACCCCTCCACTTTGGCTCGTCCAGTGGGTGTAGCAAGGGTCGTGCCATCGCCTAGGAAACGGAGGGTGCATTAATTGTTGCATTTCGATGCACATTTTGATTATATTCAGAAGATTTTGTGGCAAAAACTCAGATAGAGAAGCATTAATATTCACATCTCACTTATTCAAGACTGGCTGAGAGCAGCACTTCCATTCAGTTAACATCATTACGCCATTTATTATGCCAAGAAAGATGAAGCCAAGACATTTTGCCCTCTCTGGTCTCAGCCAGAAATGGTTATACCTTACAGAGTTTTTTCCCACGGAATGAAAACAAATGTACTTGGGCTGAGGCCCAAGTACAACAAGACTTTTTTTCAGAGCCCCGCTCTCGTGCAAAACTTTAATACCCCCGGTATATCAGACATATATATATATATATATATATATATATATATATATATATATATATATATATATATATATATATATATATATATATACACAAAATGTATACAATGTGCCCTCCCATATATATATATATATATATATATATATATATATATATATATATATATATATATATATCTGACATACTTGTTTAAAATTTTTCGGCGCGTCCTTCGGGCGCATTTCTTTAAAATATCAAACAATATTTTTCAGCATGCCCTTCAGTAACATGACTTTCATCAGATATCAGATATGTATATATATTATAGATATCTGGATCTGGGCGCAGTAAATTAATATATCAGAGATATTATGTCAGATATATCTTGATGTCTGTAAATTGAAAGTCTGTTTTGCAAAGTGTAGTGATCATTATGAAATCTGCAGTTCATATGAAAAGCATGACAAGTTCCTGATACTTTTCTGTTTCCTCTATGAGAATTCAGGAGCAACATGCACTAATATTTCACAATCACATGTGCCATGGACCTGGTAATATATTACCTTAAATGGAAATGATTATTGGACCAGTTTAATGTCATATTACAACAGTTCTGGACATCTGCTTTATGCATAAAAAGAGTGGAGTACATTCACAGCTCATTCAAAATACTGTATTCAAACTTTAGAATTGACACTTTTAAGTTCTATCTTACAACTGACATGACAACAATTTCATTGAAACACAGAATGACTGAATGTTTAAATATATATATATATATATATATATATATAATATATATATATATATATATATATATATATATATATATATATATATATATATATTAAGTATAGGATAAAGCCCGAATACGAGGGCTCTTCTGGTATATAAAGTCCAACCCAATGATAAAATGTCGAGGCCGCAGGCCGAGACATTTTATCGTAGGGTTGGACTTTATATACCAGAAGAGCCCGAGTATGAGGGTTTTATCCGACTTAAAAACTATCGCCCCTAACTGATATATTTTCGTTTTCAATGTGTCTACGTCAACTGTCCCCTTTGTCAATGTAACATGTTTAGGATATGAATTAAAACTTTTATTTGTGAAATAGCCTTCCAAAGTAATGGAACATCCTGTAAATGCTCTAGGGCACATTATATAAATGCCCTAGGGCACAGCAGATTTTGTGTTGCAGCTGGTTTCCGCTGTGTTACCAAATTTGAATATTAAAACGTACCAGATGTCTACAGAATATGACATGTTCACTTTTGATTGGACAGTACTTTACTACGGCGCTGTCATTCGTTTCTGGAATTTGGTGACCAAGGCTTTATGAGTAGATAAAACACCCTGAATTGAGCACTCTGATTGGTCAATCAACAGTAGATGGTTTTTAAATATATATATACGCTGAATTATTCAATTTATATTCCACCTTTTGTTTAACCTTTGTCGCTCGGCGGGGGGGGGGGGTCAGCCTGTTTTCGAAAGTTGGAATAGGGGGTCAGCCACTTTTTGACGCCGGCAAAAAATGATCCACCCCCCGCGCCGAAGAAACTGACCAGTCCCTTATTGCTTCTTTCCGACACCGGTATGACCCGAATAAAATTATCAAATTATATACAATATACGAGACCAGCGCATGCATTTTCTTCACGGCATCAGTAACGCTCTTGCACAATTTAAATGCTTATAGCTTCCGTTAGGGACAACTGTCAAAGTGGTCACGACGAGTATCTTTGGTTGTTATTGAGATTCAGCTATCTCAAAGAGGTGGGATTTGAACAATAACCAAGGCCATTGTCTCCATTTGTTACTTGGTGGGTCATTTCAGGGTCACAGCAATTTGGATTTTAATTTCCTATAAATAATGATATCTGTCAGCAACGCCAACCACACATTTTGCATAGTAAGACCGCAGAACAGACGGAGTGCCTGCAAAGCATCTAATTTGATTGGGTAATTCTTAAGATATAGCCAAATGAACAAATTCATTAATTATGCAAATTTATTAATTGATCTATAACGATTTATCCAACGTTAATCGTAATAAAAGGGTCTACACAAGATTGGGTGCCAATCAAAACCGGCACAATTTCCAATACAAAGTCAGTCCCAACAACAGACTACACAACGAACTAAAGGAAAAGCTGACGTAAAATCTACAACACTGACCATTATGCACGAAAATTTAATCAGACCTAGATCTTCCCATGACTATACTACAAACTTTTATGACATTCTCATCGAAGGTTTTTGGATTTTTGTTTCACACTCCTGTGAGAATCGATGAAGCTTTGCCTTTGTTGCTAGGAGGGAGCATTGGAAATGTTCGACGGGGGAAATTCTCTAAGAAAGGCGCTATCTCTGCAACAAATGTAAGATAATAAATTCATTTGCATATTTAAACGAATCACTGTATATTAAGCCATATTTCAAAATTCAAGATTTTATAAGACCTCTGAGGTATGTTGGTCATACTTTCGTATAGATATGCTGAAAGTTTGATTATAGTGACGCGCTAATTATTTGCTCACTTTCTAATTTCCATATCTAATGACGTCTCTGTAATTCGTCTGTAATTCTTTAAAGAAAAAAGAAGAAAAGCGCTGAATTAATTACAATATCGTAGAAAATCATTAAATTACTACATGGCAAAAGTGAAATTATATATATATATATATATATATATATATATATATATATATATATATATATATATATATATATATATATATATAAGCTGTAAACGAAGGAACCTAGAAGGAATTTATGGAGTTTAAAAACATCAAGAATATTAAGTTGAGTAAAACAAGGAGCTGAGTGGTCTGTGGTTAATTTGAACATCATCGTGCGAACAATCATTTTGTCAGGGGGGGGGGGGAGCTGCTAAGATACAGTTTAAGCATGCAGAGTAAGTACTTCCCCATATGTAATGACTTTGTGTACATGTGGTAAGACCGTGTATCAAGCCTGAGTGAACTAAAATTGATCATACAATGAAGGTGCATTTGTCTTACTTATGTTTTGTTTTACTTTTGAAGTTTGATGAGTATGTCATATTCATCAATAGCTCAATTGTATATTTTATGAATTTCTGTAATTAGGCCATATGTCAAAAATGAATGTTGGACTTATGCAGACTTATACAAGTACTTGAATAAGTTCATCAGAAATCCACAAAAGTTCTTCGTACGTTTGCAAAGTAAAATAGTGCACGGAAGTTGTGGGGAGTGACTATGAAATTCTGGAGGCCATTTATCAAAAACGAACATACTGAATTGATTGGACTTCTAAGTTTCATTGCTCAGATTAGTCATGCTGCTGAAAGTTTAGTGAATGTGATCTATCATAATTAACTCATTTACCTATTCATAAATGGCTTTCTGTAATTAGGTCAAATATCAAAGCTGAAGGCATTGAATTTTAAATTTGATTATTTTTGCTCGCGCTACTACACCGTGGTTCTGCGCGTGCATTCCTTTTGGCATCTCCTCCTAATTAGGTCTTAATTTGATTAAAACCAAATTTTGAAGGCATGCTGAATGTTCGCGTTTCTTGTCCTTCTTCTGTAATCTAATTTTAAAATCCATAGACTTGTTACTCTTGATAAGGGACTGGACATAAATTACAGGGATGGGCCGGTGTTTCTTGAATCATCGCTGCATCAAAAATAGTGACTCTTCAAAGGTTCTTGCACAAAAACTAGTGACCCTTCCCCTTATCAATGCATGAAAATAAGTGACCCTCCCCTGTTACTCAATACCCCCCAACAAACCCACAATGTATTCAAGACCTCCTTCTGACTTGCTATACTTTTGAAGTCCCCTCCCAAAAGGAAGGCAAAATGCGGCCGATATAACGCTTTGTCCAAAAAATATCAAATCATGTGTGTGTGATAATTCATGGAAATGTACGGTACTTTGCTTGAAGTGGCGGGAAAAAAGTGCATGCATGTACAAAAAATGTAATTTTTAGATTTCATCGATAATGTCCATTCACTATGCATGGCAGCCTATGATGAAACTATGAATATTTTTTTCAATACAAAACTAGGTAAATCTGTGCATTTATGTACACATAATTATTAGTATTAATGTTCATGATTAGACTAGAGTGGTTTCAAGTCCATGGTTGTGCAAGAAATTTGATTTTGGAATTTCACCGAATGTTGATTCACTATACATTGTAGGCTATGAGGAAACTACAAATAACTCATAGGTTATCTGATCCTAAATTGTTATTCAAAAGTTGTTCGACCTGAAGCTTCCAGTCGTTATTGATGACATTTTGTTCTATTCTGAATAGTTTGTATTCTGTCAATGTCAATGTCCTCAAAAAATGAAAAATGTACATACAGCTTCATGACATTTGACACCGACCTACAATACGCAATGTATTGTCAATGGGAGAATGATATCAAATAAGTGATCTCCCAAATTGTTATTGAAAGCGTCATTATAGGGGACAGTTTATATGTACAATAGAGGAGTTGGATAAGTAGAAATCATGACAACTTAAATCAATGTGGTTGCCTGGATCATCAATACATTGTTTATTATACCCTTAAACTTGCGCCCGAAGGGCGTGACGAAAATGGAAATGACAGAAAATGAAAGTGCCAGGAGGTATTTTTTCTTTTTTCAGTATTCCATAACGTACACATACAATTTCAGCTTTGATGCATGAAAAGGTGACCCTCCCCCATAGGCATGCATGAAATTTTATGACTCTTCAAAAATGCTTGCGTGAAAAATAGCAATCCACCCCCAAAAAACACCGGCCCACCCCCCTGTAATTTGTGTCCAGTCCCTAAGAAAGATATTATGGTTCAATCATCGATAAACTTACTGTTTTATGTTTCCCTTGCTCATAAGTTAAAACATTCATTAGGGAGCCGTCATGGGGGTCACTCAAAAAATTGAAAGCTACAAGGGGGTTGCTCAAAATGTGGAGAGAGAGAGAGAGAGAGAGAGAGAGATGGGCTACTCAATTTTTTGGAAATGTACTGAAGCGTTTAGTGCAGTTATGAAATGATACAAAAATAGTAGAGAAAAATGAAAAATACGATAGATTTTTAAAAAGTACAATATAAAAACATGTTACAATTTGATATGTATGTATGTATGCCAAGTTTATCGACTATCATTAGTAAATGAGCAATTTTTCAGTATTTCTTGATAAATCAATTGGTATACTTTCCTAATCAAGCATTAGAAATATATACTCTCCATTCTATAGGTACTGATTATTTGGAGAATGTGTGAAGGAATCTTATTCTACAAAGTATAAAAAACTTGCCATTGGACTGCCTCGATAAGAAACCCATCTTTTATTGCAAGAAAATTTAATCTTTACATTATTTTTTTGTCTTGTTTATTTTCTCTGTCCTCTTTGACACAAGTTTTGCAATCTCTTGATAAACACAATATTGCAGAAATAAAGTTTGATACCCTATATGAATAAAATGCATAAAATGTATTCTATGCGTACAGATGAACATCGATAAAGTATACTTTACTCTGATAAATGTTAAATATAAAGGGGAAGTCTTGAAGGAATACTCTTAGCAGATACAATTAACACGATTGAAACTAATTTTGGATAATTGGATCTTCATAGTTTTCAAATTTCTCAAAAGTGTTAGGTGCCTTATTGCTGAATGTTGCAATATTACAAATCGCTTATAAAAACAAGTGTGTTACTTAAAAAGAAAAGCAGATGGGGTTACATTTGGAGATGAAATGGACGTTACTTTACCATCCAATTATCCCCTATTAGTTCCAATCGTGTTAATTATTAGTGCACACGATCTAGGAAAAAACTGAACTGTTGCGAATTCATCCTTTATTATCACAGAAACATATATTTTAATTGACTTAAGTTCAATGACCATTTTGACATTTAACAATACTCTATTATTAGGCTCTTCATTAGAAGCCGGCAGCCAGAGAAATTGCACGGTTGGCGAGGTCATTTCTCCGGCTATAAAACCTCAAAGTTGCTAACAAACAATGAATGGATTAAGAAAAATACTGACTCTGACTGTTGGTCCATTTATGTCGTTTACAGAAATGTAAGACTTTGCTAATGACTCAATAAAATCGCAGATTTGCCATTCCTGCATATTCTTTGATCTATGCAAACTGAGAACTGTTTTTACCAGGTACAAAATGTATTGTCATTGTTTGATTGTTGAATATTGTGACTCAAACACTGATCATGCAAAAATGTAATAAAAATATCACTGTTCAATGTCATTTTCAAACAGTTTAGTCCAAAAAAATTGAGACACCTTCCAGGTTGCACCATTGCACAGATAGATTTCTAAGAACAATCGATGCGAGAGGGGTGCACCTCCCTCTCGTACTCTCCTCGAGCCCCCATAGGGGTGTCCTATGTCATTTTCTAACAGTTTTACTTAGTAAAAAACGAACTGAAAACACTCTCAGATTGCACCAGACTGCACCATTGCACACATTAATTTTTCCAAATTGTCCACGCAAGAGAGGGACCCCCTCTGGCACTCCCCTCTGTACTTTCAAATTCTCCCCTGTTAGATATCCTGGTGAACGCCCTAATCAGGGGTCACCGTGCAAAGTTTGGAACTAGCGAAACAAATTACTCAACACACTTTGCGACATTTGAAATTCAAAATGGCCGCCATCCCTGTGTTAACTCTATGGGGAAAAATAAAATTGGGGATTTTCAGAAAACTAAGACGGTGAAAGTTTTTCTTTCTCCAAGAGCTTTAAAGTGGGCCCACTAGTGGTAGATTAGAAAAGAATGTATACATTTTGAGAGTCCTAATATTTGCCCCCGAGGCGCGTTCTACCTTAAAGCATAGACAGTAGAGAGACACGTTCCTCTACTGTCTATGCTTAAGGAGACGAATATCAACAGCTTAATTGTTAATTCTGCACGAAGTATACTATTCGATTCAGACTCTATATGATCGGAATTTTTCGTCTTATCCAGTAAAATTCAACGAAGTACGTCATATTTGATGTAGTCTTGAGAATTCACTTCTTGCACTTTTCAGTGATTATTAGCCGCTGTTCAAACAATTTTCCGTCTATACTTTCCCCATTGTTGCTTTACCCCTCCAAAAACCCCATTTGCATCCCAACGACACCACGAATAAGGCATTGCCATGCCGCAAGTATGGAGGTCCGTCCTTGTCAAAATTATGTTACAGTAATTTTAATGTGTTAAAATTAATTTTACGTAGTCTCGATTTAATTTTACTGGTACTGGCAATTAAAGATCAATTAGCTGTAACTTTGATCATTTTTTAAATTTTGTTTGTTCTGTGTATCATCTGCAGTTTCTGGTTTGAATCCCTGAACCATGGAGAAATTCCTTTTATTAAGCTCATAAATATACCCTATATGAGTATAATCTCCATTGTTATTGTTTAAATTTTGTTCTCAGGTCCGGACTAGAATACATTTATCAACAATAACAATGGTCATTTCACATATACAGGACGTGTTTGCAAGAAGGACACCGGGCATTGGTCATGATGATCGGATTATAGTAAAATTCTGTAGTTGATACATTGAAACAGAGTAGTGAAAAAATTAGTCAACAGTTATAGCTAATGTCCCTTTAGTTTTGAATATTCTTTGAATAAATTAACATATTATAAATTAACCTTACATGCTGGAATTAATATTATGTAGCATAGAATTAATTTTTACCGCTATCTTGAATTAATTTTGTATTTTCTTGGAACTAATTCAATCTGTTAAAATTAATTGGAATTAATTTTGTGTAGTCTAGAATTAATTTTATTTTTAAATTTGACGTGCTAAAATAATTTTATGAAGTCTAAAATTGATTTTACTAGTACCTCGAATTAATTTTATGTAGTGGCAGAATTACTGATATTGCCAGTACCAGTAAAATTAAATCGAGACCACATAAAATTGATTTTAACACATTGAAATTGACCATCCGTTCGCAAGCATGTGCGATGCGCTGTTGACATCGCCGACGCTGGTTAGAGGACGCCGCCAACGACGTCGACCGACAAACTTATCCAAGGTCAAATAAGTCACAAACGTTACAGCTTAAGTGGCAGTGCAATGAGATGACTCAATTCCACTAATGCGATGATGGTGATTCATAACTTCATCATGAGGACTTTTGGATTTTCCCGCATTAACACCCATGATTACTACGGTGAAGACCTCGGTCACTGTTCTGCGACAGCACATTTCGAGGATGGCTCGTGCAAAGACAACACGCCCGCGCTCTCCGAGGCTCGCTGGCGCGCACCCACCAACAACACAATACGGCGGTCAAATCTCACTTTTATACATAGTGTTGTGCCTTTCGTGTTGTTTTCTACCATCGGTTAGTGCTGATCCTATTCCAACGTTGACCGCCTACGGCGAAGAACATTTCGTCGACGGGTGCCACCAAGATTCATGTAAAATTGATGAGTATTGCCTAGACCATGGTTCAGGCATATCGGTGTGTTATCCCTGTACACAAATTTGTCCTGGTTATCCTCCTGAGGAAAACGAAGATTCTGTAGCACAAGCAGTGGCACCCGGCCCAACACCATCGTTTGAGTGTCTGGAAAAGTGTCCTAGTGAGTTACGATATTTAATTATTTGTCTTTGACTTTATTTGTCTGTGATTTGTGCCGTTGCCATCGTAGACTTTGTTGACGACTGTCATTCTGGCCATCGAGCCAGAGCTTGACATTTCCGCTCGACGTGATAACACATGATGAAACTGCTACCGTGAAAGAGGCCCATGATTCACAACTATGGTTTTTTGCAGTGGTCTCCAAAACAACGTAGTTCATGTCTCTGTTGGCCTCTTCTCTTACCCTGACATTTTTCATCCGTCTGAAGTTGGAATAATTTCTATCAATTTCATACCTCTCACGCAGGATACATCAAGCAATTTGAAGAACCCGATGATCCTACCCAAGGCGATGTCGACTATGCACAGGACAGTTCATCAGCATCAGGTGAAGGTACGATAATTCATTGTTGTTTATGTAGGGAAAAGACAGACTGGAGAGGAACTACCGCCCATGTAAACACACACGCACACACAAAACAGATGAAGACACACTGGCCACACCACCTTTGACTGCTGTGGTGTTAGAGCTCTAAATATTCAGCACAATGCACAAGGGTATGGAAATGGCCAGCCCTACCAGTATGGTGAGAGTACGGCTTTGGCTATGCCGCCTCCCAAAGCCGGACACTCGCCATACTCATAGGGTTAGGGAGATGGTGTAACTGCAGTGTCTCCACAAGGATGTGACATGTAAACAGCTTTTTTAAGTACATCCGAGGTAGTAGAGAAGGAGTCACAACTGAGATAATTACGTTTATTACTATTGTAATAAACTACCTCCATAGTACATGTAAGAACTTTAAGGAGGTGATCCTGATAAATTGCTGTCTAGCTTATCAATTATGATTTTCCAATGCAGGTACTTGTTACAAAATATTTTCCTTTGTATGTTTATTTATTGGTTGTCATGGAAACAAACAATTCATTATTTAGATTGAATTACCTCTTATATACTTTAAGTAAACAACAAACCAACAATAAAAGTACCTATGAATGTACTGGAGTGTCTGAATGACGACATAATAATTGGAACTGCTCTTTACATTTAGGCTTTTTGGGAAAGACACTACTTGGAGATATTGCACTTGTAGCAGCTGTGGTAGTCTTGGCTGTAATTGTTTGCTATCTGTTGTGGGAGAGATGTACCTCTAACAAAGCAACAAATGACAGCACCGGAGAACATGCACAAGGTTTGTATAATTAAAAAAATGTCAATGAAATCTACCGTACATGAATGTGTACTTGTATTCTGCTGCTGCACTCCCAAACTGCAAGGCTGTGTTATAAATGCAATGCTGCCAGTGTTAGAATAAACGTGAGGATGTCTATCATGTCTACAAAAGAGATTGAAATCAATAAACAAACAAATCTCATAAAGTTGTAACACTTTATTAATAGATACATGTCTAATAAAGTTAAACATTTTGTCATAGATTTTATTAGAAAACAAAACAACCGGTGAATGTCAATGTCATGTTGTATGCCATCTGATCAGATATTTCATAGTGAAGGAAAGGATATTCATCTGCCATTCGTATCTCAGTAAATATGTATGATTTGTGATCATTTGGTGTGTACTTGCTTTAACTCAAGTCTTCAGTAGCATTTGTTGACATTGTGTTGGTGGTGTGCTTTAAACAAAATAAAAGATATGAATGTTTAACCCTTTGAATGCGATGTATGTCCATCACACACAAAGTCTCCCATACCGCCAAAGCTACCATCTCAGTATTTGGTGTACAGGTAGATGCAGGGGTTGAGATGTGAATTTGTTCAAATGAACTTGTCAGTGTCAAAAATGTGCAAATGAGATAAGAGAAAGGGAAATCCTGCAAATGTGCAGGAGTGATGGCATGCCAGTGACTGAAACAGGCTTGAGTCATTTCCTGTCATTGTTTATGAACTGTTACATATTATATTACCATGCCCTGCCAGTCGCATTTTGATTGGTCGAGCTGAACCACATGACTGACCACAAATACACAGTAATGGATTGTTTACGGCCCTGATACGAGTTTTGCGGACCGACGTTGTACGGCAGAAGACGACCGAGGTCCGCAAAACCCATATCTGGGCCGTAAAGGTTTTATCATATACCTTATTGAACGGTTGTGATATGTTTCAGTATTTATCAATAAAATTTTGTGAAAGTTATGGGCGTAAATTAAAAAAAAAACATGAGCCACGCAACTTTGCGGATTAATATGTACGATGTTGTCATTTGTTCTGTTGTGGAACGCGTCACGAGCTTGTTCTATGCGAACGCCAATGTCACTACAGAATGAGCACAGATGAGTAGTTGATCCTGCTCGTTAAAATACACTTTCTCAGCAAAACATTGAGAGGAGACTATCAAGCACTTGTTTTAAACCAATTTTGATCGGAATAAGATTCGAACTGTCTACAATTTGCTTCAAAACTATGAGCGAAGCGCATAGAAATGGGGTTCGAATCTCGCGCTGACGTGCTTTCGAATGGAATGTATGTGGATAGCAACGCCTGTAGCAACGACAACGAAAAAGTTCAAAAAAGCACGCACACTACCTTATTTGGCAAAGTGTGCCTGGGCGTGATACGGCAACTTATTACACACCTGTAAGAGCGCCTTTTCCCATAGGTTTACATGGGTACGTGAATCTAGGTATATGATAATGGTTTGCTTACATGCCCGTGAATATGAATAATAAGATTAACAACTCAAAGTATCGTAACTTTACAGCTCAAACGTAAATCATAATCAATCACAAAATAAAATGGAGCACTTGTAGGTCAAGTTGAGATACTTTTTTCTGAAAACATCTCCGGATTTGCCAATTTTTTACAGTGCGCGTGACAGTGCGTCGCGTATTGCTCAGTTTCTGGGGCCCAGTTGTCGTTCGCTCCTGAAATTTTCGGAAATTTTGACGGTTTTCTTGGGTTCGCTGATAATATAATGGAAATAACAGACTCCGCTCTTACCATTAACGTTATTTGTGGGCGCGGGCTCGAGGAAAGCCAAATTAACAGGCTCTGCAAGCCTCGCCCGTTAATTTTTGGCTTTCCTCTCGCCCTTGCCCACAAATAAACGTTAATGGTCAGCGCGTCGCCCATTATTTGTATCTTAACATAAACAATAATTATGCAAATACACACAGCCCAGCTTGAATGTGAATGGGAAATGCAAAAATCAGCTTTGGTGAACTTCCCCTTTAAATTTTGCAATGTATGGATGTAGTGTTACTAAGTAGGATGAAAGCTTTGTGAAATGTACTTGCTTAAAATATGTTTATTTTGCTGTAGGGGGCAAAGAAGAAAAGAAAGTGAGAGACACAAGGGGAAAATACAAAACAGTGAAGCAAGGAGAAGAACAGAAACATACTGGTGGATATGATGTCAAGGTAGAAGGTAAGCAACAAGATGTTTCACCGTTTACAGTGTAAATTTTACAGTAAACAGTGTAAGTTTCACTGCAAACACTGTAAAGTATGGCAATTAAATTGATCCATTGATGCATTGTAAACTCTTTGAGATTTTGAAATGCACTGACCGTGTCACAAGGCTTCCCTGACCTTATTCCTGGTTTTGTTGATAGATTTCTCATATTTTGTATGAGCATTCCATGAAAGTGTTTTCATACCAGCTTAACATTATTTCAGACAGTTTATTTAACAATGTTGATAGTACGTGTAGATAATATTTCAACTGATTCACTAAAAGGATGGTAGGCAACACTGCTTCCGGCTGATTGAAGAGTGGCATGGAATACACAGTATTCCTGGATTTCTGTACTCTCCCTGGCCTTTCGAAATTGTTAGTAAATTTACGAATTTGGTTCAAAATAAATTAGTAAGCACAAATTATTTGCTGAGTTAACAAGCACTTCTGGTACTCAATAAATGATGTTAAGGGTATAGAAATGATGAATGATTTCATTATAAACAAAGGAAAGTGAAAAATTCCTTTTTAGTTTTTTTTTGACAATGAACACTCATATTTTGATACACATTTTCAAAAGATCCATTAAATAACACAGTACATCATGGGTCATGAGTGCTTGTAACATTGAAATTTCTTCCTTGTTTCAATAAAGTGTGTCATTTTGGTCAACCGGCCCATGAATGTTATTCAATTAATCGATCTTTATTACACAACATAACATTTTCAAGTATATTGTGACACAAATCGTAACTCCCTTTGTGTGTGTAGTCAGTGCTTTATGATTATATATATTAATAGCGAGCGCAGCGAGAGCGGCCGAAGGCCGCTCGCGAAGCGAGCATTAAGACTAACGCGTGTACACGAAATTTAGAATGGAATCTCTATATACCTACGAGTTTGAAAAGAGAGCACTTCCATGGAGGCGGCCATTTTGAATACTTTTACACGGATTGCGTGAAATTAAAGATATCATCTACCACAAATCCTACTCGACAATGTGTATTTCCGACAAAAGAATCTCTCTGTTCCAAAGAAAGTGTGAAATTTGGTTCAAAATGACTATTTTCGATCACTTTTGAAAGCCCGGTTCGGTCATCACAGTGCGCCGCCATTTTGAAACAAGCCAACTCTCGCGAGAACGAACGGTCAGCTCACACGAGAGTTAAAAATCGTGTGCTGAGAGCTACCGACGGGATCCGGGAATATCAAGTACGTGTTTTACATTAGACTGCCTCTGTTCCCGCCCCTGTTACAATAAACTGATCGGAATCATGTAATTTACCAGTTTTAAATAATTTTCGTTAGTGAACTTGGCATTTCCGAGTTAAATTGCTAAAATAATATATAAATGTTATTCTAGAAAAGACAGCAATTCAACCAAAATATGCATCATGCATCAAACACAGAAATTAGCGTGCTATTGCCTGAAAACATCAATGACGGTATACCCTACGCTGCGCTCGCTCTCAGGTCAGACCTGTTACATATTATATGAAGTGGTCATTAATATTATCAGTGTTTGCACAAGTTTTAGATGCTAGAAAATCTCTGACCTGTTTTTCATATTTGGAAAGCTCTTTTACTTTGAAAGTATGCATAGGTGTTAGGTGGTGCCTCTTGGTAGCTGCAGTCATTATGCCATGTTCATCTCTAAAATTCTTTTAAAACAACCACTGATCAGAACATTTGGCAGTCTGTGGTTTCGCACAAATTTTGTCTCATTATAACTGCAAATTTAAGTACACAAACTGAGACTGGTGATCCTGCTAATGTTTTCTTAGAGACAGTTATACTTTTAAAATGCTGCAGATGATCGTCATTTATTTTTTTTGTCTGGATAAACGTTTTCGTCTTGGGACTGTGCACAGCATTGTCTCTGGATCATCAAAGAAAACTATCAGTATTCATAACATTTGCTGAGACAGTTTCTTGTAAAATATTTTGAAGGAAACCTATTAAAATTGGCAAGTTCACTGAAAAAAATTCAATCTGCAGATCGTCAAATGACAAATCTATGACAACTAAGATTTCCGGTTAAGATTCCCGGCTCGTTTCCACCTCAATGCACAGACAAACACTTTGCGGTACGGTACATCGTTCAACCATGCGCGGTCCGGACGGCAGTTCGACTATCTTTCCGGCTGACTGTCTTGATCTCTTCTCGGCGGTTTCATTGTTTCCAATTTTTCATATCAGGTGCCGTATTTATGCCCAACTTTCTTTCCCAGCTGAGGATACTACAGCTGAAGCATTTGTAATTGCCCGCTCCCCTCGATCCGCTTCACCCGCATCTATTCGGAAAGTTGACAGCATGTGAGTGTTTGGGTATCTCGAAACTACCATAATGCTTGGCACACCAGTATCTGAGTACACGACCCGGGGATCTTGAAACCTTTTTGCGCTTGCTCATGTTAGCACAGGTCAAAGTCCAAAGCTATAACCATTGTCGATGCGCCGATGATAGGGGCAGAGTAGTTTTTGAAAGACGAAATATGACAGTATTTCCCCGGAATTCATAATCTTGACCAAAAATCAGGCTTCAAAAATAACAAAATTGTTCGTAAATTGCCGATCGGGCATGTCTTTTTTTTCGTAAATTTTCATTTTTGTTCGTAATTTACTAACGTTACGAGCAACAGCGAGAGCACAGGGTTTCTTTCATACTGATTATTACTGATTCTTTTGATGCTTTTAGCAATCCTGTGTAAGCAGCAATAATCATGTCACACTTGTCAAGGGAGAAAACGTGAACAAAGATGAGCAATGAGCCACTTATTAATCCTTCATCGAAACACAGCATTCCTATAAATAGATAAACAATTGCCATGCTGTTAAGGGCTCACCATAAACATGCTGTCAAATTCCAAATATTCATGACAGCAAATCATGATATCATTCAGATAAATTTGTATGGATTTATGTAGCAAAGCTTATATTAGGTCATGTTGTAAGTAGGTAACTTAATAAACTAGCTGTAACTTTTTTCATCCATTGCCTTTGATAAACCCATAAATCATATTGTGTACTTGTGTTTCTGTAAATTTATCTGCGTGCATCATGTAATATTCAATTCAATTCAACTTTATTCATCCCTCAAGGGCAATTCAGTTTGGCTGACAACACACAAAATAACACAACAAAAACAACAATTACTGGACTAAAACTAAAATACAGTAACAACACACAACAACCATTAAGATGCATCATTTAGAAACCGCACAGCGGTAGGGATAAGAAAATTCTTAAGTTGGTTTGTCTTGCAAACTGGACACTTAAAACGTCTTCCAGAAGGAAGCAGTTGGAATTCTGAATTCAAAATATGATCTGATGAATTTAAAATGGAACGTGCTTTCCTCAGACATTGTTGCTCGTAAAATGATAAAATACTCCTCTGTGGTGAGCCAATAATCTTTGAACTTAAGTAACAATTTTTTCAATGTAATTCTTATGTTGTAGACTTAAACTCTGGAACCAGCAGATAAATGAGAAAGTTATAATACTTTCGATAAAAGACTTGTAACAGAGGGATAAAATTGCCTTATTTACTGAAAAGGATTCCAATTTCCGTAGAAAAAACAATTGTTGTTTCCCCTTCTTTACAATCGCCTCATGCTTTTTCTCTGATTTTTCTTTAACAGATGAAGCCAACGTTGTGAGACACCAGAGTAACCAAAATGGTAGTATTCCTAATGGCATTGCTCCCAATGGCAGTATTCCCAATGGCAGTATTCCCAATGGCATTGCTCCCAATAGCAGTATTACCAACGGCAATATTCCTAATGGCAGTGTTCCTAATGGTAATGTAACCAAAGGCATTGCTCCTCATGGCATTGCTCCAAATGGCAGTATTCCCAATGGCAGTGTTCCCAATGGTAGTATTCCCAGTGGCAGTGTTCCCAATGGCAGTGTTCCCAATGGTAGTATTCCCAATGCAGTTGAAATGAAAGACTTACATCAGCCACCTATGAATAAGAACATGTATTACAACCAGAGTGCCTCGTTTAACACCCAGAGTGCTTCGATTAATCCTGATACATCAATCAGAAGCGCAGTACTCATCGCTCAGCCATCAAACAGTGGTATAAGTTCATCACAGCATTGAATTCTGCATCAATTCAGTTCAGTCATATAACATCTTTGAAAGGTTTTGAGTTTTAGAAGATGTTTCTGGTTTTGCTAGTTTGCTCGTTAGGTAATATGATAATTCTGTTATCAGCGTGTGACTTTGTTGTCGTAGCTTCCAGTGAAGGGTAGCAAGCCATACAACTTTCGGCTTCAAATTAATTATTTTTGGCTGAAGATATCTTGAGGAACCTACCATAAATACATCTGTGAAAGTTGCTCAAACATTTTTGTTGACAATTAAACTCTGAAACAGTCAACATTTCCAGCTTGAAAAAAAAAGAGCAAGATATGTAGGTAAAGCTAGTTTAGCAATCTCTTAGTGTTTTTTTGCTGCAGTGGCGTCAGTTGAATAGCTGTATGAAGCATCAGTGATGCCTAAAATAATGCAGTAGCTGTGAGCAGAATTCAGAAATAGCTATAAATTAATAGCTTAGAGTTTGTGCGTATGAGTGAAGGTTAAGAAAAGTGTATGCCACAAAGTGGTACCAGAAAAAAGAAAACGTAATAAAACCAAAAGAAAAAAGAAAACTACATAAAAAACACAAAGAAAACTACATAAAAAACAAACACAAAACCAAAAAAATTGGAAAAAAAGCAATAAAGCAAGTATTTGCGTAATGATTTCAAGTCAAAAGGTTTCACTTCCCTCAGATTCTATATCAGTACATTTCATCGATACATTCTGCAATTGTCTAATGGAAAGAATCATGTCAAGTCTTGTGCTATTTGTAAAATGTGCAATTTACGCAGTCTGGTATCAAAACCTAGCTGATTAGACAATCACAATACTCAAGATAATGTAAACCTTCCCAACAATTGTAAAGAAAAAATCGAGAAAATAAACAAAAATAAAATGATAGAATAATGTTCATAAAATTTTATGCTTTTACTGTAAAATTGATTTGAAAGCAGAAGTAATTTGGTTTTGGTAGAATTGATGAACTGACACTTCCTGTAGATAAATTATCAAGTTAGTTCAGAGTGCTATATCCGATGAATTGTAAATAGATTGCAGATCAAACTCTGTACATAGCACTATTCTATCAGATATCAAATGTATATTTTCGGATGGAATTTCTTCTCTGTGTCAGAAATCCTTCAAAACCATTTTGCTTGAGGACAAATGTATATTTTGAATACCTATCTATTTTCTGCAGAATGTTCTCATGAACAAGAATGTAATTTTTCAAGGATATTTCATATTTGTAATGTGTCTTTTATCAAACTATATAATTGGAATTTCCTTGAACAAGAAATGATGCCAAAATTGAGCAAAGTAATGGCAGTCACTTGAGTGAATGAGTAGACATAATTGTGAATGTCTGAATCTGCCATAATTCAAGATGACTTTGCATTATGTAGTGCTGACCAATCTGTGACCCAAAACACAATATTCTTGTGTCAAGCAGAACTATTGACATTCTCCACAAATAGTCTATGTGTAATTTAAAGTGAGTGTTAGCTGTGAATCTGTGAATTCCATAAGTTACAGTGAATATCAAAATAAAATTTCTATATCATTTGACATTTACAACAGATCATCATATTTACTCTGTAAACTATTCTGTCGCATAGAGATGTTAACACAGCAAAAAGACAAACACAAAAAGTGGATGAACTTTGAAAGGCTTGAATACAGTGAAATTAGAATTGTGTAGTTGCATAGCTAAATTTATGAAAGAACTATTGATTTGAAACCTTGAAGTGAATGAATATATGCATAGATATTTGATGACTAAGCAGTCTACCTTCAATTGATCATTTGGGTGTGGCTGGAGTTATTAAAGTAGATTGCTGTGTCAGCAGTTTGATAATGTCCAATCTGAGATCTAGTGTATCCATGAAAATGTTTGATTTTGCTTACTGTTAGTTTCAAATATGATCACTGTCACCAGTTTTGTCACCAGTTTACAGTATTTATTGATGGTACAGATATTCTTGTGTTTGATGATACAATAGCATGTAACTTTGGCTCTGAAATCACCTGAGTATGCCGTGTTTTCTCTGTGGCCACACTCTGTGATGTCTCATCTGAAGTGATGTTGTCATGTACCCATATCAAATTTTTTCAACAGCTCATCAGAAAACAACTGAAAAACAAAGTTTTCAAGCAAACCAACATGGACCAAACTTTTCTATATTATTTTATGTCTATGAATTTTCCATTGCTGTCTTGATTTTAAGAGACTTTTTTGTGTGGTTATACTCTTCCAATTGTAGTACATTCTTATAGGAAATAGATGGAGAGGGCAACAAAAAAGACAGACAATTTTGCATCTGAATAGTGGGACAACAATGAATAGAGTTTATTTTAGAGTTTTATGTTGCCGTATCAGGCCAGTGTGTGATTCATCCATGCATGGCTATGGAACTGATTGCACAATACACAGGAAGTCATCTGAACTCTATTTAAGTTAGCTGCCTAGCAACAAGTAATATGCAGAGTTTACACATCTTTTACTTGTCACATTCCTAGTAATAATCTCTCAATTATTTCTGTATTTTTCCTTTGTTTTATTCTTTTTAAAGAAAATTTCTGGCATCAGGTTATTTAAAAAATTGTGTTTATGATACTATTGTGATGTCATATTTGAGATGACAAACTGACTTCTTATTCTAATTATCACTGGTATGTTTGCATTTCTTTGAAGTGTCTATATCATTCTTTCAACTTTCTTTTGTTGTCAAATGTATGATTTGAGATCAAATGTGTTGGACTTTTATCCTCCATCTCTCAAGGGTCATACTTCATAGCTTACGGGTCAAATTAAGTTGAAGCCTAATATCCAATCTCTCCCACAATTCCATCTGATTGACCTGTCATCTGTTTAATACCCGTCAGTAATCTGAATACAGAAGTATATTTTTGCAATGTCAAGATACAGAAAATGTGAAAATAATTTTGAATTTCAAGTCAAGATATTTTTGGATTGGTTGTGAAGAGAAGAAAGGGTGCTAAATAACTGACTCAATTGAATCAGGATGAGGTCCAACACATTGTGCACTGTTTATTGATATATGGCCTACAAGCTGTCTTCCAATGAAAACCTAGTGTATTTCTGTCAGATGTATTTATTCCAAGATTTCTGTCGGTAAGAAGAAATTCCTATGTACTGTTGTCATTTCTCGCCAGTCTCAAATCTGTACGTGTTCAGTACAAATCTGTATACAAAACATTTTGTGTATGAATTTATGATTAACTTGCTCAAAGTTTAGTGTAACTATCCTGATCCAGTTGGTAGAAGTAGAGAGCAACATTTTTTTGTCTGAATAACATGAAAAACTTGAACAGACTCAGATATGTAAGAAGCATTTTAAAAACGGATTTTCCAGAGTTTTGAACAAATTTTGTAGGTGGTTTTTATACAAAAATGGCCTTTAGTTGACCATGCGTGGGTGATAGCCTTTTAATGTTGTTAATCACAGATGTCAAAGGTCATGGACAGTGTACACACAAAGTGATTACTCTACCTAGTTACTGCCGACCCCAGTGTGACCCCCAACTCACGGTAACTGATATGAGAAATCACTTTCAAGTCAGTTATTTCTTTGAGTAAGTTATTTTTCCAATCTTTCAATCAATTGTTTACATATTTAGGGTATTGAATGATATTGTTACCTGCCAATTGACTGAAAATTTTAAATAAAATTCCAAATTCTATGTCACATGAACTTTGTAGAGATGTTTGTAACTTAATCATAAAATTTCAAAACCAGATGTGAGGGAGAGGTAAGAATTAAGGGATATGAGAAAAAAATTATGTAACTGCAGAATGCTGATTTTATGACTTCAAAATCCAGTTTGGCAACTGGAACATTGCCATCTACACTGACACACTGCCTTTGGCATGGCTATGATTAATTCCCTTGAGACCTCCCATTTTTTGACAAGGTATTTATTTGACCACCTAAAAAGCAGCTAATCAGCTATGACTCAATTTAACGACCACTCAAGCCATTGGTATACAGACTTTTTTTACTCTGCAATAATGTTGTGTATTGTTTATCTACAACTCATACTGAAATCATACTAAAATTTGTCATCATAAGATATTTATATTTATTTTTTCAGCGTCAGGTGTACCAATTTTACACGTAACCTTTCAAAACACTCTCCCTGAAATGTGTCCACTTTTCTGAAATGTATTTTCATTAATACATCAAGGAATGGTGGAAAACTGAGTTGTAGTTTATTAATATGTTTTGTTTGGCAATAAAATGATATAAACACCTTTAATGTTTATATTCCTTCATCTAAGGTTTATCTTATGAATGAAAGTTGTTTGTGAAGTATGTGACATCTAATTTTTCGTTCAGTTTCATTGAACTCAAAACTCACTTAAAACCTGGATAAACAGAGTTGCTGATCAACTGTCAAACAAATTACAAAAGCTGAACTACTCACCAGGAAATTCTAGCCATGTGCTGAATCATCAGAGTGTAAAAATGTGTCCGACAAATAACTGCCTAATACATAAGTCTGTGACCGGAAACTGTTTGCCCTCATTTTAAGGTCATGACATGTCCTGGTTTCATTCACACAGACCACAGACAGCCCAGTACAATGAGGTGCTACAGGTGCTGTTTATCTCTAGATTGTAGCATGCAAATACAGTTTGTTAATTTTTTTTTGAGAATTCATATTCCATAGTTTGGTTATTAACGTATGTTGCTCATTCCATTTCTGTAAAATGTGTTCTTGTTAACTGAACACGTAACCAGTTTGTAGACACTGCCTATGATGTATTTATTATATATTTACTGTTTGCACATTTGTAAAAGAATGACCATATGAGTGGTAAGCAGTGCTGGAGATAAATTGTTACACGGTATTTTGTGAAGTGCAGGTATGTGTTGGAATAGATGTGAATAATTGGCAGATGGGTGGGGGGGGGGGGGGAGAGAGAGTTAGAGGAGAGAGAACTTCATATCGTTACACTTTAAAGCGGTGACCAAGGCTATTATATTTGCGGACTTTGTGACTTTAGAAACTTAGCCTGTCAACAGTCCCTCATTCGTTCTTTGCCTAAAATACTGACACAGCCAGTGCCATAGGCAACCAACAAATGTTGTTTAGCCACAGTTAGGAACTGCTTACACTCGGATTGTTGTGTAAGTGGAGCAAAGGAATCTCCTTTCACATAAATGATACTAACGCTACTTACGCTCCCTTATTTGTAACACTTTTCAGTATTCTTGTTCTTTGTATAAGCTGCAGATCCTTCCTATTAGTTGGGTCAAAAATTTCAACAAATATTGTACTGAAATTATACAAAATACCATTTTCTTAAATTGCTGCAAAGTTCTGTCATTTTCTCTTTAATGTACACATTTAAAACAAGTTGAAGTATTCTTAGAAACAGAACAAAAGACAATCTTGTATATTCAATATGCAAATTTTTGCAAGTCTAGAATTTTCTATCATACCTGCTGTTTCAATGTGTAGACTCTTGAGGGCGCTAGACAAAGAAAGTGCAAAATAATGTAAATCTCAGACCCCATATGCATTGGGTTAAAATCAGGTTTCTCAGTAGTATTGTTCGGTTGAAAAGTAGTCAATTTAACTGTAACATGTGATTGTATTCTAGATGAAGCCATGTTTCCATTAAATGAAGAAACTTAAATCACACACATTTTTTCTTTCTGAAAAAGTTTATTCAATTATAGATTTATCACTAAAGATCTTAATATAAGCAAGACAAAAGACCTTTGTTGGAATCGCAATATATACAACAAAATCATGGCACACATCATCTCATGAGTTACCTGTGAGACCTACTAAAAAATTGACAAAGCATGTACACATATATTTACAAAATTTGCAAGTAACACTGTCAAATTTGGAAACAATTCAAAAATCTTTGGAAACTTCTATAAATGCAGAAAAGCTCTCTAATAGACAGAGAAAATAGATCAGTTATTTACAAACATTTTATGTAAATGGGGAGAAAAGTGGATGGATGATGAAAAAGTTCCATGGGAAATGGTGTCCATGCCCTGTTGACAGTCACTGGAATTTACTGTGAATGACGCTGTGGTATCAGAATGGACAACTAGGCAGAAAATTGTTGGACTCATTTCAATATCATGATGGGCAGGTTGGGGCAATTCAACTAATTGGCAAAAGATCATCTATACTTTGACGTCTTCCCATACTCCACCTCTGGCCATTTCTCTCACTTTGCGTTCTGATTGTCTGCGATATCGTTCCAATTCCTGCAAAATTCAATGAGATCACATTTAAAAGACAACTGGATATAATCTTGCCAGATTGACATAGAGGATTATTTTTGAGTAACTGAACACTGCTGTAGAGTAATAGCTGCATTAAACAATACTTTGATTTCTTGTACTCTTCAGCGGGTCCTATTTTCTTCCCTGAAACCTTCCGACAACTCCTAATGCTGAATTTTTCTAATATTGAAAATACAGAGCGTCAATTTACTACTGTGAAATCTTCTCTCTATGACGTGACGTGTCTTGACCTTGATAAAAAATAAGATTGTCTAAATCTTGAATAACTATGTTACCTCATCTTTTTGTGCTCTGATATTGTCCACAGCTGGTTCAGTATATTGTGGATCTTTTGCTGGGTCCTCAGCTACGGATGTACTACCAGCCTGCAGGTTGAACACATGAACATGACATTGATTATATCATACCAGTGTATTGATGGCTCAACTACATTCATCTGAGCAGTCATGATGTGAAAATAATCATGCACTCTGATACAAATTCCCTATACCCTTCCTGTGTTCCTGGAAGTTGGTGTTTATCATTGTTATTATGAGTAAAACCCAATTATCTGTTGAACAAATAACTCTCTAGTACTGCGTTCAGACAGGAAAAAATTGGAAATGTTTCTGTGACACTATTTGTGATTTGCAAACACAGGGGATTAATATTTGAGTCCACTTGTGTCCAGACACACAAAATTAAGTCTCTGTTTTGGTGTTTAAGCTGGCTTAATGCGCCCTCTTGAGTTCAAAAGGTGTACATGGCCAAGCATATAGCATTGTAGCAAGATAGCTGACATGAATGATGTTGTGCTGTCGCTCCGCCTGTTGCAGTGCAACTTTTTTGTACTTCAGTTTCAGTGCCTTTATCTTGCGGTGGCACTGATCAGCAATTCTGTTTAAACCCTTTTGTAGAGCTCTTTCTGCATTTTTTTGTAAACAAGGCTGTCTCTACAGGTTTTGTTCAGCATTCTCTGTATACTTTCGTCCGCCCAGACAAGGATGTAGAAAATTTTGGTTATGGGTGGCAAAAATAAAACTACAGGTGGTTACAAGTATTGTATGCGTACATAAAGTTTGTGCTAAATGTACTGATTTCTTACTAAAACTCAATTTTCACAGCCGGCAAATTTTAGCTGACAGCCGGTTGTTTTTGCCGGCTGCCGGCTATTTTCTACATCCGCGCCAGACTGTGTGTGGAGGGACTGTGCACAGACTGATCTCATCATCAGACCAATTATTGCCACAGGATGTGGTGCTCTGTTCAGCAGCAGTGACGCAAGGAAATTGAATGTTGGTTGTTATGTTACAAATACCTGTCATGTGAGGCCGTTTAAAATGGCTCTGAAGCAGCTCAGTCCATCCACACAGAGAGTTGCTGACAAAGTTAATCCCTACACTGGCTCAGGTCTGGCCGGCTAAATCGTCTCAAATTTGAAACATTTCAGAACCACCTGGGAGTGTCCACACATAACTTTTTATGCCAGGATCGGACAAGAGCCATTTTAGAGGCGTTTTAATGGCCTATGTGTGAGTGGCACCTAGGGTACACTGTTGAAAATGGTTCCTAGTGCATTTAATCATGTAACAAAGTTCCATTATTTCACCTGTTGTGGGAAGAATGATGTGTACGCCTGTTTCCAGAGTTCAAGGGGACTTCTGGCTGTCAGTTTTCCAATGTCACCTTCTGATACTGGAGGCGGTCCTGAAACATAAAATGGAAAAAAATTACAAATAACTATTCAGCATGTTAAACACACAAGACTTGACTATTGTGTAGAATACATAATGCTCACCCCAGCGTTGATCAGATATTCACCATTTCATATACCATATGATCATTTCAATAAAGCAAGTGTGTATTCACACAGGTATGGATCAATTATGAGGGGGACAAAATATGATCAATTATGGGGGGACAAAATATGTTTCTTAAATTACAAAATGTTTGTCTGATAAAACTGAAAGTTGGTGTTTCTAATGTGAGTTTAATCATCTCAAAGAACGGTGTCATGGTTAAAATCAAAATGTTCACATCTTCTCAATGAGGCATAAATGAGACATAAATTCCTTAGAAAAGAATGGACAGTCAATATTGTTTACTCCAAGAAAGTCAGCAATCTGACAGACTGTTGGCAAACAGTTACCTTTATTTGAATGGATTCCACATATTTTAAAATAAAATTTGATATGACCACTTCCACAGTTTTGAATTTCCAGAAAGTGTCAGCAGCCATCGTAGCGATGACAAACCTGACCAGAGTATGACGCTATACTATTTTGAAGAAACATTGACGATTGAATGCTGTGTTTTTGATGAACTACATCTTACTTTTGTTGATTTCATAAGACACCTTCTGAGGGGTGAAATTCTTACCGATTTGTTGCAGCGAATCATTGCCAGCTGGTACAATGATTGGCTTGTTTGCATCAAGTGATATCGTCTTTCTGTTGAGAAACATTGGCAAGAACTCGACTTTAATACCAAAACTCACCAGATTACTCACGCAGACTGCGAAACGGTCATGTCTCAGTAATATAGCAAATGACAAACTGTCCATCAAATGAATATGTAAACACTAGTATTATTCAGAGTCAGATGACAATTGAAAACGTCTAGGAGATACAGTACGCAATACTTGGGTTGTAGTGAAAATTTGTAAATTTCCTTCTCTACTGTCTATGCTGGAAGTAATACTTCAAAACACACAACAACTTGTTGATTTTACTTATTATAAGTTATAGTACATTGCATCTATACTGTACTGTGGACAAGCTTGGAAATGTGATGAGATTTGTGAACCAAGAATGGGTCACTTTATGTCTGAACTTACCCAGCTGCGGTGCCAAATACCAAATGACTTATAAGTTGCCGTGTCTTTATGACTAGGGATTCTGTCTTCATGCTACAAAACTACATTGAAATAAAAAACAATTTATCATCACACAATTACACAACTTGCAATTACATTATGCATTTCTAAGGCTACATGAAAGCACAGGGGCTCATAAGTGGCTATATAAGTCAATATTACAGCGTTTTTCTTCCTTTTTCAATGTTAAAAAAAACTAGCTGAAGAGCACAACACTTGTGTAGCTGTCTTTTGTGTAGCTTGTATTGGCATGTATAGTGCGCCCTCAATAGGGAGTGTGATCATATGTAAATGTGACCTTTAGTTCCGTGACCTCTAGCCATGCCTACTTCCCTCTCCATATGGCCGGCCATGCGTACAGACGTCGCTGTGTTTACTGACGTCGGTGTGTTAAATTAGTACAGTAAGCATAGCGAGGACAGGAAGTAGGCATGGCTAGAGGTCACGGAACTAAAGGTCGCATTTACATATGATCACACTCCCTATTGAGGGCGCACTATACATGCCAATACAAGCTACACAAAAGACAGCTACACAAGTGTTGTGCTCTTCAGCTAGTTTATTTTTAACATTGAAAAAGAAAGAAAAACGCTGTAATATTGACTTATATAGCCACTTATGAGCCCCTGTGATGAAAGTAAAAAAATACATGTTCTACAAATTCTATACAGGGTGTACTTCTTTCCAAATTATGGCACAACAAACAACCGTTAATGAAAGCAGCCTAATTGAAAGGCTCACAGATGTTTGAAAGTGTCAATATATAACAGACATTTAGTGAAATAATGTAGAAAGTGGACAACCATTGACAATTTAAACTGTATTTCAACTGACTGAACAATTAGCTGACATAGGTACATGTATGACATTTCATATTCAATGTTTGTTTGCTTGAAAGAGTGTGAATGACAACAAGAAAATTACAACTCACCAACAAGGATGCACCATGGCTGTGTGCTATAAATCTCAATGTTCTACCGATCACCTTCCTCTTCTCGGAATCAAAATCCTGAAATCATAGGATGCCATGATATATGAGTACCTACTCCTTTAACAGTGTTCTGGCAAAACATGCAAATGTTACACATGTAAAGGAGTTGTTTTACTGAATCTCCCCTGATCAAAAAAGTTACGACAATCAGTCTAATAATAATACAGCTCAATTGGTAATTGAGGGACAAAATTTGATTATTCATCATAATCAAACACTGTGATTATGCAGCACAGCAAGAACTCAGCTGTAACATTTAAGTATGTGACGTGCAGACAGATCTAAGGGCATATTCTGTTTTGATAACATGTACCCTACATTTCTCAATATCTTATGTAAGTCACATGCCTCACTTTTCTACTAAGTACCAAGCTTGATGTGTTTGGTTTTATGTCATCAGATTCTGGGATATTATGCCACAAGTATCAGGTGTTTGTTTTTGTGTATCAGATTGTGGGATATGCCAACTGCATCAAACTCACCTGAAATATATTGTGGGATATGCCAACTGCATCAAACTCACCTGAAATATATCATATTTACTGCCAATAATCACCAGTGGCACTGGAAACGGCTCTATCATATCCTTGTCCTAGAAGTTACAGAAGATGATCTCTATTACAATTATGTGGTAGCACAAAAAGCAAATGCAAATGATCGATGTAGGCTGTCATTAAGTCCTATCACTAGTTTCTGTGTCTACATAGAGTATAAAACATTCCCTTTTAGTTACAGAAACTGATATACTTTACAAAAATTGAGAAGTGTTTGGGTTTGTGATAAGATCATATTCCAATCTTTCTGAAAAGGATAAAAGCTAGCAAGGAATTATACTAACTGGATGGTTTTCCCCAAACTGTTTCCAGGCACGTCTTCTGAGACGCTGTTGAATTGCCGAATCTTTTGCCGCTGCTTCTGATATTACTCTTTCGATTCTTTCTCTTGCAACTTGTAACATGGTTTCCATGGTATTCCATAACTCATGGGGTTTTGATAGGTCTAACACCAATATAATTGAAATCGAGCTGAAAAAAGAAAATTGTCATCTAGCTGTCAGATGATGCAGATTACACATGAACCGAACATCATAAAGGATGAAAAATTTCAACCTAACTTTCTTCCTTTCAGGCCTCACTTCAATTTTACCTGATTATGAGTAAGTTTCATGAACCAAAAAGTTAAATATCCAATTGGTCAGATGTAGTTTCTTCAAATAATGGGAATTATTATTAACTTTGTACGTTCATTTTCACTCTATTTCAACTCTCGGAACTTAGTCACATCTCCATGGTAACAATTTCTCTACTTACTCTATAGTTTCAACTTTAATGGGTACATCAATCAGCTTTGAGAGGAAAGTGCCTCCACCCAGCTCCCAGATGTGGCCAACATCTTTAGCCTGCAAAACAAATACAGACACAGTAAAGGTTTTTACTGATACACATTCATCATGTAAAATTTGCGCTGAGAAATCAAGTCATAATTAATAGCAAAGATTATCCTTCACAATTTTCAGATATTTCATAATGTGAGGGTATATTTACACTGATACCATGAAAACACTTGGTTTTTAAAAACCAAAAATACAACAGAAAATACAACTTTGTTTCAGTATCAAGAAGTCATTAGAATGAAAACTACAACACATTTTACTGTGGAATGGGCTGAGAATTTTTAATTATTTGTACAATATAAATCATATCTAGTAAGGATAGCTTCTGATTGCCCTGTCTGCAGGTTTTAATTTTGTCTTTATAGTAAGCCTCAGGGACAAATATTTGGATTCTCAAATATTTAAACTTTTTTTAATACTTTCCTGGTCTACTGCTTGTGGAGGGCTCATTTTAAAGCTCTTGCAGTTAGCAAAATCTTCACCGTCTTAGTTTTTCTAAATAAAGAATCGTACTGAACATAAGGATGGCGGCTATTTTGAATTTGAAATATCAGTAAATGTTAGGCAATTTCTTTCTCTAGAACCAAACTTTGCATGGTAGCCCTTGATTTTTGCTCTTGATTAATAGGACAATGGTCGAAATTTTTATTGAGGAAAGTTTGAGCAAAAATGCAAGTCTTTCACTTTCAAGGCATATACTATCTTCACATTGATTAAACAGAAAAATTACAAATGTTTATCTGCAACACTTACAATATTGTGACCTCTGGCCCTTCTGCCAAATGTGTACTCTAGAGCAGTTGTAGGTTTGGGAATTTCATCCTTGTCTAAAAAACGTAGAATGATGGATGTCTTACCCTGTGGAAGCAAAGATTGGATTTGAGTGTTACTGGAACAATGTGTACAAACAAACACAGAATGTAAAAAAATTGATTCTATAGTCATGAAAACTTGCCAGCATCTCTTGTCTCTCAGTTGATTAACATGAAAATACACTGACGTACAATATGTACTATACAAGAAATGATATTGAGATAGTCAAAGCTGCATCCAGTTTAGGTATTTCCATAGACAGAATTACTTACGGCATCTTTGCTTCCAATTACAAATATTGTGGACTCATCCTTTGTTTTAATTCCTTCTTGATCATCTGTAAGAGGAAAACACAGGCACTGACAAGTTGTTATGGTTCTCAACCTTCAACATAAAAAAATTTTTGTAAAGCCCTGTTGTGTATGAGTAAAGCTGGACTTCTACTGTGGAAATAAATTTACCATTTTTATTATGACAGTGGTCTGTTTTACGGGACGGGCACAAGTGAAGACTAGTGGGCATAAACTTTTGGCCACAAACTAAAAAAGGGTTTCCCTTAGTGTCTTATATATCATTAAAGTACTTCGTGACTATCATGAAACTGTCTGTTAAATTGCTCTTCTCTTCACTTGCCCAGTGATCATATGATAAATAAGATATTAATTGTTGGGAATAATATTTAGTCCTGCTGCACTGACTTAAGTCAAGCTGTAAAAGGCTAATAAACACATTCAAGCTGTGACTGGCCAATGATAACTAAAGTTAAGCTCTAGGTTCTAGGTAGCCAATGATCAACTGCAGTCAACCTCTCAGTGACCAATGATAAACTACAGCAATTACAGGTGACTTCCAGCTAGGCCGAGACTGGCGGACACCATGAAAACACTCTTCACTGAGGAGCTCACATACACTGTACCGGGATATCAATTGTGAGTTGCTTTGAAGAAGTTTTCTTATGATGGTTGCCAGTCTCAGACAAGCTTAAAGTCACTGATACTTGCTGGGCAAGAGTTCCTTTAGGCCCCCCACCCCTGGAAATCACTTAATCGCAGAGTTTCCTTGGAAGAAGCACATCAAATACAACTTTTGGAGTGGTTTAAGGTTAGGGTTAGTTGGCATACTTAAAGTGTTGTATATTCTGCCTAAGAAAAAAAAATTGGGGTGGGGGGGGGGGTCTTAAGGAACTCTTTCCAATTGTTGCATTTTTGTTTAGACCTTGCAGCAATAAAACATCGTAGCCATCTACATAAATAGCCAGCTAATTTCTGCAGTAGGCAAACTAATTCTCAGTTAAGTACCAATCATTCTTTTGCAGGTAAGATATTCATACAGTGATCATGATTTTAACTGGTCACTTTTTCCACACAAACACAATTTACAGCTGCTGCAGTACATTATCTGTCTTTATACTCACCTTCTGGATTCTGATACGATGCTCGTTTAGTTTTCTTTGATTCTTCTATTGCAATGTCCCAGATGGTTTTCTCCCTGTAGCAAACAATAGTTAGGCTAGGGGTATCAAATATTAAATGTTCATATTTGAAACAATAAATGGTTCTTAATCTTGTGCAACAAAGAGAAATTGCTGGTATTGTCCAAAACAGCTCACATTGAATGATTAAATAGTAATACCATGGCAATACAATCACTTGACACAGCATATACCCTCGAGAAAAACATACCATTGACCCTCGAGGGTCTTTGGACATAGTAATGACGTGTGTGCAGCAGTTGACGTTTTGCAGATACAACTGAAAAACTTACGCAAACGTTTGTGCTGTCGCTCACTTAAAAACTGCATCCAAGATCTGTATAGATGCGCTATTAAGTATCATATCATTCATTCGACTAGCCAAGGGTCAAGAGTAATTACTATGGAAACTGACAACAAAGTTTTCCGCCACGGCAGCTTACCGTCATTTCCCATCCAGTTCCGATATTTTGATCCCGCACGTCCTAATGCCATGATTTTGAAAGGTACCTGGCTGACATCATTGTACATCCATGCATGAACGTAACTTTACGTCCATCGACGATGGCATCGCGTGAATAGAGTTCGACTGCCCTCCATTCACAATCTCACTCGCTGTAGTCTACATCTTTAACTGCATGTTTAACCTTCTTTGCTGAGTTGCATGAGTATTTTTCGGAAACAGGAAGTTCGCATTCAAGAATAGCAAATATTTCTATCAAACGAACTTACCCTTTGAACATGTTGAGAGACAGTGGTCATCCAACACAGATTTTGACAGAAGACTTCTACCTCTTTGGACCAAAACAGTTCACAACAGATACACCACGAGATAGTGCAGTGTGTTTTCAGAGTTGGAATGTGCACAAAAAGCAATGACGTATATAGCTTCGACGTCACCCGGTAGCGAAGTATGACGTCACTAAGTTTTGTGTGGATATGTAGGTGCCGACGAATGAACATGATGAACTGGCCGGTGATCGCACGTAAACATCAACAAAATCGTTGAGATTGAGCAAAAATGAACCTCCTGTTAAAGTTAAAATGATACAAGTCACAATCGCCAACTAAATCGTTTCATTTTCCTCATCTATTTGAAGCAAAATGTCCAGTTCACGATCGGGTTCAGCGAAACGAGTTTTGCCACCAATATCAACAGAAACTGACAAGCAGTTTCTGCAACGCGTCGATGATTTTATCGATGCTGAATTAACACGTCTCGGATGCCCCGATAAAGGGCCAGACGAGAGGAGGTATACGGTTCATAAGGATGCCTTTGATCAGGTTAGTTCGATTGGAAAATCGTCCGTGAACAGCTCTCTCGTATGTACTAAAGTTTACATTATGGATGTACCACGTCTTGGTCTTGTCCATATTTTACAGTCCCAAGGGGAGCACCATTTGATTGGAGGGGGGGGTTAAGAGTTCCTTTAGGACCCCTCATACCTGGAAATCACGTTAATACAGGACTTTCCTCGGAAGAAGTGCATCAAATACAACTTTTGGAGGGGCTTAGAATTAGGGTTAGGGCTAGTTTTAGGGTATATCCTACCTGAGAAAAAAATGGGGAGGGGGGGGGGATTTAGGGAAATCTTTCAAGTGAGAGAGCATTGAACAAAATAGTATATGTTTCAGTTGACCTCTTCATGGACATATGGTTTGAGTATTCATATATAATTACACTCCCTTACCCCTCAGTAGCGGCAGACTACAGTTTTATGAAAACATACAGGATAGCACCTTCCACACTGTTTAACATTTGAAGAATGGGTGCATATGCATTCATAATGTACAACATTGTGGATTCATTTTTGCTTTTGATTTCATTAAAATGCAGCTTTTAGGTTTGTATGCTACAGAATTTCTAACTGTTGGAGGGGGCATCCAAACCACCTCTGTTTTGGGTTTGCCAAGTTGAGCAGCTTTTACAATGATTATTCATTGAGAGAGATGCATATACATTTTATACATATACATTTTAACTATTTTTCAATTTGACGTCACCTAGTACTACCCTACACCAACACTATTATAAAAATATAGATGTTGTGATGGGCACAAAAAACTTTTGACAACCCCATTTCCTCTCCAAGAAATCAAATGGTTCTCCCTTAAGTATAAAATATGGTGCTCTGTGTATTACACTGGAAGCACTCTTCCATAAAAACAAAATTTATATTTTGCAATGTGTGCCTTTTCATAGAAATAAATCAGCTTATATCATTCCAAAAAATTGAAAGGACAGTTCACAATATATGATGCATTCTCCTGTGATGTAAATAAATACATCTTGCTCCCTAGACATTTCATATGGATTATCTTCTTTGTCCTTTAAGGGTAGACATGAAACATCTAAAATTATGGACATTTACTTAGATTATATACAATACTATGAAAAATATAGTACTTTTGAGGAACAGTAGTAATTATGTCTCATTATTAATACCTGATCAGATGTACTGGATTCAGTTTGCAAGAACACAAAGTACAATACCTAAATTGTAATGATGTATTGTCACATCATGAAACAAGTGGTTTACAAGTTGAACAGATTAATAGCCACAAGATTATACAGCGACTGTCACAAGTAGGTATTATTGAGTTACAGAGGTATCGGTACTTGTGAAGTTCAATTTCTCATTATTATAAATGTTTGGTTTCCCAGGTGATAGAGCAAGTTTCAGCTTACAAGCCTCTACTTACAAAAATCAAGGCTGAGTATGAAGAATGCATTGAAGCTATTGAAAGAGGGCAGAAGGAGGCTTTCTACTTATCAGGAAAAGTGAAAGCGATGACGTCTGTACAGACAACACTGTCAAACTATCGCAAGAGAGGAGATGAGTTGGAAGAAAAGTATGTCACATTTCCTTTTTTATCCTCAATTCTAGAACTTCAATAATGTGTTAATGTATTTTGTCATGAGTCCTGTTAACTGCCAGTGGATAAAAAATTAAACAAATGATGATGGAAAATAGTTTGATTCCTCTGTGATGTGGAAAAGTTGGACCGTAAGTGTGTGTGCTCTGTGACTGATTCAAAGATATAACTCAAGAATATTTTACATATTGCATTTACTGGTGTACGACAGACTCAACAGATTTCCAAAAGATTTCAAGATTTCAGAAATGTGGTAAGTTTAAGGGCACACTGATGTGTTACTTTAGTGCATCCCCAATGTAACAGTTACAACCATTTATTTGCCAAAAATCTGATCCAGGTTTTAAAATTATTTTTTTCGAAATGTTCCAGAAGCAGAAAATTTGTTATTATGTACGTCAGATACTGTTACAGTCAGAGTGTTAGCTTTCCATTTGTAATTTGCTTGTTATTTTGTCCTTATGCTACTGTTCAGAACCTGTCTGAGTGGACATAATGCGTTATTTGTTATATTGGATAAGACAATCGTATAACAGTAAAAGCAGAAGCCAGACTCATTGATATAGTGTAGAACTTGTTAAAGTGATGATGTCAAATTATTTTTGATGATTTAGTGATAGTCTAATACCAGGAAATTGCCATTCCAACCTTTCAAAGATTACTTCATTATCGTTTTTTTTTTCTATTTACAATGATGTACTGACCACTAGGGCATTTCTGTGATATTTAATAGGTTATTATGTGGATGGTTTGAAGAAGAGAAACTGATTATGTATTCATGTAGTTCAGGATATAATTCATATGTAGAATCCAATCAGCATGAAGCCTTAAGGAGAAGTTCGTGGAAAGCGAGGCTGCATCTGACAGCTGCTCTAGGCCTTTATAACATCCATTGCAAACTGTATCCTGTCAATGCATGTACAAAAGAGCACATCTGAGTCCGACTGCATTTCGTGGGTAACAACACTGCAAGTTTACTCAGGCTTGAAAACTACTTATTCACATATTTACACCCTGCGACCAAGTCTCATCCAACAAGCAGCAAGTTTCATGTCTGATTTTGTACCCATTTTGTACCAGGATCAACTCGGTGATCATTGACAACGAAAGAGTAGAAGCTGAACTGGAACAGATCAGAGAGCTGCGCAGGTCAAGGAACCAGGAGGACAGTGAAAGGGGAAAAGACACACCATTGAAGAAATTCAGGAAAAGAGAAAACAAACAATTACCAGGTAAGGCCATAACACAGTTCAGATCCATGATATCTAGTAAACTGATCTTGCATTATTACACAGCTGAGTTCACCATAACAAAATCCAGTTTGAGTTTTATCTGCAGTCTAGACTGCAGAAGACATTTCAAGATAGTGATATGAATTTGTAAAACTAATATTGCTAAATATACCCTCTAGGAATTCCTGTTTTTTTTCTTTGATATATACTAGATTGGATCAATTTTTTTTCCATCTGTATGAGCTGGAAAAAGGGAGATTAAGTGTTGACCTTTAAATTGGCAGCTATTCCCTGAACATTTAGAGGTATCAAAATGTCAGTTGAGATGTGAAACATACAGGTTATGAGACAAGTATTTGACAAATTATTCATAGAAATTCCATAATGTTCATTTTCGTGTGGCGATACAGTAGCTTTGTGTGATCTTAGTATACAGATTTCAACCAAGGTATTTCAAAAGGTGGTGAAGCAAGACCTTCATGCATAGCAGGTGAATGAGGTCATGAGTTAGTTTATATATTATGTACTCTAGATTATTTTCATTTTATTCATATTTGTAAATGACTTGACTAATAATTTTAAAGCTGATTTCTTCAATGAGCTCACCAGGGTTAGCCTCAGATGGTGATATGGCATATCAAACTACTCTTCCAATAATATGACCCAGCCATAATCACTTCAAACTCTTTGCATGAGCTAGAAAAAAGGCCTTCCATCATTATTAATTTTCATATCCAGTGCTATTGAAGTGTGTTCTCAGATGTATTTCATGGAGACAGAAAGTGCTGAAAAACTGGTTTAAAATCAGGCACACACAAGGGAGAACAGAAAGCAGCAAGAAAAAGATATCATAGTGGTTGTGTGAAGTTCACCAGGATTGCCTCTCATTTCTTGTTCAGGTCTGACAGTTGCAGAGTCTACCAACATTGATGCTCTGAATGCTCTGCTCAGTCGATATGAACAACAAGTCAAGGAACTGAAACTGAATAAGAAGACAAAGTTTGTGCCAAAGGAAAAGAAGCAAGCATTGAAAGAACAGCTGGATGGCAAAATTTCCGTGCGAGACAAAGTTGCTGAGAAGAATGAGCAGTACAAGAAAAAGTTAGTGTTTTCCTTGTGGAAGAAAAGATGGTTTTTGCGTCATTTGACCTTATTGAAACTTTGTCACAAAGTAAAATTGTATTGTATTTAATTGCTAAAACACATTTCTGAGTGGTGTTTCATCATTCAAAAACATGTGCACCAACTTGTCGAATTTATGTATTTCTGAGAGAGGTATCAGCTTCATCAAATGTATGATAACTATGAAACTTACAATTCAGCTTGAAGAGATGTATTCTCATACTTTGGTTCATTGCTGTACAGAAAGGAACACAGAACTCTTGAAGTTCAAGGTCAAAGTAGCACCAATGTATCAAAGAATGATATGAAGTAGCAGATATTGTGTCCACTTTAAAGATTGAATAACATTTTTTGCTTTGTAAAGTCAATATTATAGTTTTTGTCACATTTTTCATTAAATCATATTACACTAGGAATGTTCGTTTGAAGATTGCAGTGGACACTGTCAGAGCACACAACAAGAGAGACAAATCCTATCAACTTAGTTTGGTCGATAGTCTCAACTTAGCACAGTCAAGGTCAACGTCCAAGATGAGTCTAACAAGTAAGTATAGACAGATTCAAAATCAAAGTTGTCTTTCATCTGATCCTTGCAAACCAGGACAGTGCATAATGCATCAGTATTTAGAGTTAGCTGATCAAAGCTGTATCCTAGGTAGGAGTTTCTGAAGTGTGGTTTACTTTCAGAGTTGGTACAAAGACAGTGCACAAAGAAATTTTTGCAAACCAATCTGCATCATGTGTGCATCTCAATCTGTAACTTTCACTTACAAATAAAATGAATTCCATGGGTAACTGCCGCCACAAACAATGTCTTTTCTGGAATAACAGTGTTTCAGCTCAATTTACCAGTAAAACTTAATGAATCAAGATGAAGAAAAACTTTCATCAGTTTCATGCTTCAATTTATATCTTAGATATGTTTACTTGATAATGACGAGGAAAGCCAAATGTGTGACAGTTTCATGTTATTAAAAGTTGAATTGTCCATATAATTTCCCTAATTTAATTGAAATATATGACCAGATATTGGATTACTTTCAAATCAGCAAAGTTTAGTTGACAAATGAGATGAACTGAATTTCAAAACTGAACAAATTTTGTTTCCTGTCAAGGTCAAGCAAATAGCATGCAGTCATCATTTGAAGATGATGATCCGACAAAAGAGAGAGAAGCAGAAGCCATGTTGGAATACATTGACAAATTCAATGAATTGTTTGAAGAGGGTTTCTATGCTGAGGCTGCCATGCATGCCGCCAACAGTCCAAAGGGTATCCTGAGAAATCCAGGAACTCTCATGAGATTTAAAGGTTTGTAATTCCATCAGCTTGTGAAAAGGTCGTGTTTCTTTATCATGGCACAGAACGGAAAAATTCATGTTTGATATCTATTGGTGAGCTTTCACTCATGATGTCTTAAAGGCGGAGCCTCCCTTTAAAAGGACGCAAAGCTATGGCGGCGTTCATTGTGCAAGTGGACACCAGATAGGAAACACGCGGGCACATGCTCCTGAAAATGCCACTTTTTAGTTTTTTTCCGGCCGCAAAAACGCAAACAGGCTGCCAAGCGGTCAGCGCAAAGCTGCTGCCGATCAAACTCTGTGGTTATACTCAAATTCTAACACAACTGGAAGACAATTTTTTAGGAAATCCGAGCGTTGGTGGTGGGGAATCAATGACCGTTGGCGATTTTAACCGACCGTCAATCAAACGCTTGTATAAACTCTGTTTGCAGGATTAGCAAAAGGTACCAAAAGGTTGAGATCAGTTTGTGTAATTAATGTTATAGAAATCAAAGACCGTACTGGCCAAGTGTTTGACTGGGAGAACTCCACTAAGGCAAGAACCTGGGATTGAAAGTTGCGGCTTTAAGTGCTTTTTGAATTTGTTGTGAAACGTTTGAGCTGCAGTGTTCCTATGGGATGTTGGGAATGATAGTTTACACATGAAGTGAGCACACTTTGTTTTAAACAAAAATGAATACTGTATTTAGTGGTTGGGTTTCTATGAACAATATCAATATCTCTTTAATGATGTATCATAAATTTTTCATTATTTTTCATGTGCAAATCTGTCAGGAGTGAAAAATGTATTGATTGCTGCATGATAATCATTGGAAATACAAATACTTACCTACCTCACCTTGAAAGTAACAAATTCCAATATTGTTATATGTTTATCTTGTACAGGTTTACCCATTGTAGCAGGCCAACCATCACCATTGTTATTGTATTGTGAAGCTCTGATGTCATCAGTCACGGCCGTTAACATTAAGCCTACTGCTGATGTATCATGGGAATGTGTTGACTGTGCTTTGAATGAAGACAGACTTGACCTTGTCATGCATTGGGTGGCACAAGACAGGTATGTGGTAAACTTGATGTTGTCATGGACTAGGTAGCATAGGACATGTATGTTGTAAATTACTTGACCTTGTGATGCATTTTGTAGCACAGGACAGGTACTAGTATGTTGTAGACTTGACCTTGTCATGCATTGGCTTGCACAGGACATGTATTTTGTAAACTTGACCTTGTCATGTGTTAGGTGGCACAGGACAGATATGTTGTCATTCACACTTGTGATGATCCTTATATTCCCTGCAGTAGACTTTGAATGTTGATTGAAATTTTGTCTTGACTTACTGTGCAGCATTCCATAGCTTTACAGTATTTTGTTAGTGGCAGTACAACAATAAACTTTATCAGATCTCTCCCCAATAACGTCATTGAAGTTCCCCTTTTCATGTCCATGAAATCATGACAGGACAAAAATCAAATAAGGGGACAACATAAATACTAGTTGGTTCCTAAACCACCCCACTTGTCTTTTCAAATGTTAGAAAAAACACTGCTGAAGACATAGAAGTCAGTCATTCTACAAAGTTTATTCAGTATAGTGCAGTGTACTTTCATCATATGTCACCTCTGCTATTCACAGAGAAAAAGGAAAGATTCTTTTGGCACTTCTGACCTGGAAACTGCATTTACAATCACATTTGTACACTTTTACTGTTGCACATTAACAAATGTATATTTCGTGAAGACTATGTCATTGACAATGACTTGTTTTGAAGGGGAAGGAAGGTAGTTAAAAAAGAAATCTGAAAAACTCACATACGACTTAGCGTTTCCTTTTACCAATTGAATATTTTCACTGATAATGTCCTAGATATATTAGATGCTGAATGGTGTTCTTTCATTGCAGGTTGACTTACAGCCTTGAACTTGGTCATTTACTCAGTGACTACAGCCGTAACAAAGATCCAACAACCAGTGACCAGTGTCTAGCTCTGGCCCAGACTGTCTATGGTAAATTAGAGGAACACAGACTGGTTGTCCTGTGTATGCTGAGACAGAGACGCTATCATTCTTTGATTGAGTACACTCAGAAAAAAGCACATTTTTCAGAAGGTTGGTTTCCTGTATTCTTCCTGATAATTGACAAGTTATTCATCATTGCGTGAAAGATCTCCCATTCGCTATTAAGTACTGTTATGTTGAGATGGTTCCAGTTCAAGAAATTTAACCAGTAGCTCAATGACCATGGTGTGAAAATGTCCCATACAATACAGACAGTGTGAGGGTTTACAAATAGCTACCTTAAGTCAAATCATGATTACATCGCAAAGATTTCTATTGGTTTAAAATTTGTATGAAATTTTCTTTTGAATGCCACTGTCAACAGGTGAATGAGATGTACAAGATGCTCAATGAGAACTCTTATTCTAATTGGAAACTGAAAAGTTATAGTCTTAAGAAAGACAACTTTGTTAATATATTTTACGATGAAAGTGTTGTACATATCAACATGTCCTTGCTGTCACCATGACAACGTGATTTGAGTAAAGCAAATGTGATGACTAGATTCCATGCTTGACACATTTAATAAATGTCACAGCAATTCCACATGCATTTTGAATTCCTGCCACAGATCATACAGAGGTGCTTTTTTCTGTCTTCTAGATGACTACTTGGCATTACTGGAGGAAAGTCCAACTCTTGAACTGGCAATATTGCTAGCAAAACCAAATGAATCAGGTGATAGTATCATTTCAACGGAGGAGGCTGTTGCTACACTGATAAGATGTGGACGTGATGATGTGGCGTTGCTAACTTTGCAAGAAATTCACGCTGAATATCCATCAGGTAGTCAACTATGTCATGCAGCTTTTAGTGCCATTATACAAGATATGACAATTTGGATGGAGCCATGAGTATTTATATTGACAAACAGTCTATTTAGAGATCTCTATGAGCCTTTATCACTGAACTTCAACTACCGAAATGACATGACGCATTCAAATGGATTATCTGCATGCAAATATAACTATTCAGAAAGTTAAATAAATGAGATATAGCTAGCACATAAGCTAAACTTTTTTTTAGAATACACCATAATCAACATGATACTAGAAATTTTATCAGCTTGAAGGCAAGATTTGTGACGAAGGCTGTTGATTAGGAAAACAGTTGATCTGAATTGATCAAGAGGGTATCCATTTTGTTCATAAAAATCTTGAAATGCACAAAAATATATGAACATCCTATTCATTTATATTCAAAAAGAAGTGTATTTATATACTCTTATGATGAAAAGTGTGTGCAAGCAGTAACCAATTGAATGGCCTAACTCATTGAGAAACTTGTAATTTACAAAATGAACAAGTCCTGACATGGTTCATAACCCAATCATGACATTGTTTTCAATGCAAATTGCAGGTTCTGACTTTGGAAGTCTGAAGCAGCTGGTCTTCAAAGAAAACTCAAGTCTGGACACATGGAAAGAGATCATTTCAAGTTGTCAAGAAAATGGTTACTTTGACATTGGTGTTGAACTTCTAGCAGCAGTGACAGTCAAAGATGCCATCAACAAAGCCATGGAGATGACTTCATTGTTGAAAATGGAAATACTTCAAAATAGCATTTAAAATGCCTGAAAATTAAACCATCAAGTACAGTGGTGAAAATTCAGAAAATATTTCATGCTCAAAGTTTTACCTAAAGTAGTTTCTCTAATTGATATATTTTAATATGTTCAACACTCGCATTCTGTGTACAATGTATCTCAGTGTAGGCACTCTACTTACAAGCAAAAAGTATTAACAATTAGCAATATATTGTTTTTATGTCAGGATATAACTATTGATGCTTTGTGTACAGTGGATTGAGATGTTTTATTTCCAGAGGGAAAGCACCTGTATATTTATGCTTCTGAAGTTTCATCATATCACACTCAGCATGTTTTTTATTTCCTTGAAATCTATGAGCAGTTGTCTCCTGAATTTAAATGAGCTATGTCATAAATAATTTCCTTCATTTCCAACAGTGTCAGCACTTCACTCAACCTGTAAGACAAACTGCATATAACATTGTGTTGAAGTCACTGTGAATAATGAGACTTTCTAATCACATAATGCTCTAAGGCCATGCTTTGATTTGAGACAAGCCCTTATTTTGGAAATTTTAAACTCTAAGTATAACTGCAATAATTTTAGATTTTATTACTATTAACTGTTACCATGGTGTTTTACTCCGTTCAAGTCACATTCTGTAAATGATATGTTGCAAAGGTTGTATAAATTCACAGTGTTATTGGTTTAAATTATATTAATGTACAGTATTCATGAATTTTGAAAGTATATTTGCCTTGGTATGTATATTAGTTTTCTGTATCTGGAAGTGTTTTAATAAGTCAAACCATGACATACCCACTTATTTGAAATTTTTTGGTTTTACAATTTGAGACATTGGTCTTAAAACCGAACAATGTGTGACAACCTGTCACAATTTGTGATAGCCTGTCACAGTGTGTGACAACCAGTCACAGTGTGACCACCTCTCACAGTATATGAACATGAAGAGATAAATCACATACTCTGTGATATCACCTTGAGTTGTCTTCAGACAGCCTTTGATTAAGTGTCAACCAGATTCTATCTTGTCCAGTCTTGTGCTGTTCACCACAGCATCATTTGTTGTAAGCAACAGTATATCTAAAGATACAACTGTATTGGGTGTATGATTTATTCACCTGTTGTACAAAAGGATGAACAGAAATACTGGAAATAGTCCAATTACAGACCACCTTGAGAGCTAGCTTGCTCAATACTAATTTGATGACCTTCATTGTCACAGTGATAAATGACAATGGTAAATCCATTATTGTAAATAGTCAACAGCACATATTGTTTTATGTGTGGAAATAAATTCTCCATGTCATATCTACACTTGTGTATTGAATCTGTTTTTGTCCATGTGCTCCCATGTGGGCCTACATCATGACTTACCTTGTGTTACATTTATTTTGTTCCACTCGTAATTAAGAAGAGGCTGAAATCAAGGAAATTTTGCATCCAGTGTATTTGTTGAGAGATCTAGGTCGGATTAAGTTTTTGAGAGTGACTGTATATGACTTGTATAGTTAAGACTAATTTGCATAATTAATGAATTTCCGTTTGTAGGCAATATCTCAAGAATTACAAGAACCAAACTTGAATTGACTTGTAAACCATATACAACTATATTATACCTATGTTTGGTTGGTATTGCAAACTGCTTATCTCCTCATTTGTGTATTCAGTGAATTATTGTAATGATGCCATATATTACAAGTGAATGCACAGAATTTAATCAGACTTCTGAAATACATTGATCATACTTAGGTTTTGTTATGCTGAGAAGTTGATGGGCATGCTCAATAGGAACTCATTTGGATACTAGATGAATTCTCATAATTAGACTATTGTCAAACTGATGGCTCTGAAACTCTGGCTTCAAACACATGTTGGATAGTACTTGTGCTGAAGGTTTACCTGATAGTGTCAATGTTATAGAGATGACTGGTCTATTGCTCTCACATCCAGAAGCACTCAACGAGGGCATGCAGATAAATTAGTTTTGTGGTCAAATTGACAAAATTATCAAATTCCATGCATAGTATTGAACAAAACTACAAATGTGAGCACCTGTGATTGAAAGGTACTAACATCACCTGCCAATTTCATGCTTTTACTGATGACATCCATTTCTTAATCGAAAAGATCACTTTGTCCTGCAGTAAAAATCTCATTCCTTGCATGCAATCATACCCTCCACAAATATTCTATACAGAATAGTTAACACACTCAAACATTCACAAATACATTAACATTTATTGAAATGCATAAAACAGGGAAATCACCGGCAGGGTATAGCCTCAAAATATTAGCGTGCACTTTTCCACAATTAAAGTTACAAACTTGTTATCTTACTATCACACCAGACTAAAATATAACAATACGATGGCAATTCTTTGTACAGGTTTGAAGGTCATAATTAGAAAAATGTTATTTCCATAAATGTACATTTAAAACTGACTTAAAAAACAAAGATACATCTACAAAATGTACAGTTATATACTGCTATACACTGCTACAGCTCTAAGCACTTCTTGGCAGTTAAAACTTTTGACCTTAAGACCTCAATAGAATAATAATTTCAAATTACAGCATTGAAAACAATAAAGGGTATTTACAGTGGCATTGTCTTTCTGTGTCATCTTTAAACATCTTATTTTGATATCAAGAGTCCCTATTTGGCCCTCACATTATGGACGGATTATGTTAAATTGAGCAGAAAAGGTTAGTTTCAAGGCATGACCCTAAAAATCTGATGTCTTGTGATCTGATTTTGAGCAGACGTACTATTCTAGGGAGTATACAGGAAGCATGATATCTGCCACTAGTGAGCCACACATACGATACACTCTCTGCATGCAGAATGTGTCCATACTCCCTAGCGCACATAACAATAATGCAACTGATGACTGAATGATCTTCTCAACTTGAAATTCAAAAGCTAACTTATCAATGAAAGTCATGGGGTATTGATTACTTTGGTGAGATCTGCGAATGTGTGAAATATCAAATAAAGACAGGTGGTATCAAAATAACATGTTTAAAAGATAGACTTTGAAAATGTCACTTTAACATGACGTCTGGTCTTGAATATAATTTACTGTGCAGTGCTATTCAGAATATTAATAGTAAAAGACTACATAAGGAGATGATAAAACACTCTTCCAAGATGTCTATTTCCTGTACATTTCACTGCAAAGCATCACAGCGATGTCTATCTGATGTAGAGTACTTCAATAATTCAAGGGAAGAACATTTACTGCTCTCACTTGGGAGAGGAATTCCAGGCCATAAATTCCAGTTACAAAAAAGACATGAGAGCACTGTTCTTCAAAACAACAGGACATTACCACAGAATGCAAGTCAAGACAGGATAGTTGTGAATTCAATAACAAGTTATTTGAACAAGAATTGATGACTTCGATCATTATTCTCAGGAGAAACACCAAAGTAGTTAGGTTACATAGCCTTCCTATTCAAGTGCACCTGAAAAGGATGATAAAAGCTTGAAATTGTCTTTTTGGCAACACCAAAGCATTCAAACACATTGTTAGATCCAGAATTGACTGATTTGTCACCAAGTGAGAAGAAAGCTGCATGATCAGTATAAATATTCCAACATAGAGATGTGCAATGGCAACGTTTCCAGCTCTTCAAGCAAAGCATTCTTTGAATCCCTAGTGTTGATCTCACTCACTCTGTTCAAAATATCGGTGGGTTAAAAAATTGCAAAACATGAAAGGAATGTTGAAAGTCAATTACACAAACTTCATGTAAATGAGTACCTCGTTCTTAATAACAATTCTTCTCTAAGAATTAGAACATTAATGAAGTAAAGTACATTTCCACATTTCTGAAAAATCCTCTTGAAATCATTTCAATATTTCCTCAACAAGGCAATATATCTGTTCTAGCTTCCATACATTGGGCTTTCACAAGATGCAATCTTTTTCAATACTTGAAAAACATATACTGTTACGTTGAATAAATAGTCAAATAGGGAATCTCTGGACTTTTAATCTTTCACTAACCAGTTGGATGTATACACATGGATATAGGGCTGGAAGTGTACATGTACAGGTTGTGGTGTATTCATCCAATGAATGGACAGATTGGAAGTGGAGACTGAACGTCACACTGTCATCGTTTAATCCAAAACACGCAGTCAAAAAAACTACCAAGAAGTTCTATGTGAGATAACAGGAGCAGTTCCGAAGTTTTATAATTCTGTAAAACATATACTACAGTTACTGTTTGATGAACAATACACAAAACACACTTCAAGTAGAAATTTAATATCAAAACACTTTGATATTAAACACTAACTCTTGCTGTAACCCATTGTCAAGGTGATGGTGATGAATACCAAAAATGTACATTTCACAAAGTCTTCACCTATGACATTCTGGTGCCATGTAACAATGCTAAACAAAAAATTGCCTTTGTGATGAAAAATATACCATTGACATTTCACATTTAAATACATACATATTTCATATAGATCTGCTTCATATGAACATCACACACTGACCCCAGCAAAAGATTACATTGGAAATATCTTTTCAGTCTGATTATAGTTTTCACATCGTATACTGCATGTGCTGCAAAGGACAGCTTTTTAGATGAGGAAAGTTCTATGGTTTGCTGGGTTACTGGTGAAGTTCATCAAGCTACGGAAGATCGTGAAGATATCAGGAAATGGCAAAGCTGACTTGCAATGGAAAACACAAACAAATCAACACTGTGTTGAAGTTATGTGACAATTCATGGCAAATTGTTGTGGCAGGACTTCAGATCAGCTACCATTGCAACTTCTCTGTGAATACACACACAAACACACAATTCTATTTTCACATTTTATGGACGTTTTCTACCATTACTGTTTGATAACCTGCAAAGGAAAGAAATCAAATTTCTTTAAAAGCTCATTTTTTCTTTCATGGCCCTTGAGTATTATTTTTATAATATATTTGTTTAGCCAAAATTCATAAGTCTCAAAGCTTAAACTAGCCATTTGTGACATTTTTCTCAGTTTTAAAATGATAAACTTAAAGCCACTGTGACTGCTAGAGAACCGTTATAGACATCATGCACAATGGGATATGACTGCACCTAGCCTTGCTGTATAAAGAAACATCACAGTATCATAACCATTGCAGCTGAAATATATGGTATATTAAAAAGAAACGACAGAACTCATTCTATAATCCATGGTAATAAAGTAGTCATACTTTTGTCATCAAATTGATCTTCATAGGTAATAATTTGCCTCTATCTGTCACCAAAGTTTAAGTACACTCTGGTTTCCTAATGGATAATCCTGTGCTATTGCTGCAACTCTGGTACACCCACAGTATTCTGTACATCACATGCATCGCCTGTAAAACATCATCCCTCTTTGTCCGACAGATATGGGTTGCAGGAATTGCTCTGGTTGTAATTATATCAGTATATTATTACATTACCTATTTTATAAAAAAATTCTAATTATGGTATTACATTTCAATGTCTTGGTGGGCCTGGTTTTCAATAACTGACACAATGTACATTACCTATTTTCCCATACAGTATGAATATATCATGAGTTAGGAAGCTATGTTACTGTAGATGTACATTTAAGTTAGTGACTTACCTTGCAAGACTTTCATTATGGCCACAGTAAACATTGTCAGCACTGTTTGATGATGGTGGTTGGTGTGGAACGTATGGTATCTGGTGTGGTACATACTGCCCACGATTACCGCTGCTGTTATTTCCAGAATTCTGACCAGAACCAAAGTGGCTGTATCCAACACGGATGTTATTGGCCATGCCTGAACCGTGTGCATCTCCACGACCACTGCCTCGTTGTGGCTGACGAGCTGTGATGGGATCAAATAATGACATATGTACTGCATAATACAACCATTTTCAGTATTAGACAGCGAATCTACTGCAGTGAACTGCAATAAAACTGCTTACACTAATTTAGTGTTGATCAAGGCTACTTTATACAGACAAACATGCTGCTTGTACAAAGGCAAAACTAGCTGTCTGGGGCTGGGGTTGTAAATGAGAGTTTACGATTGGCAACCTGTGTTCAAGATTAAGATACAATGTAACATTACCATGCACTGGTCCATGTACAAATCTTGTTTATTTCAACTTCCCCAGACAAACTGTCTGCATGGGACATACAATGTTGTCGACTTTGCCAGCTGGTTACAGCTGAAACTAATTATTGTGAGCAGTTTTATTGCAGTTCACTGCAGTGGCTTCGCTGTCTAAATGGTTGTAATATCAGTATTTGCAATACCGGTAACACTTGCCAGTGTACCAAAACAAATGCCACTTGACATTGCTATGATACTTTTATGGCTGTTCAACTGATTACATCAAAACCTTTGAAGAAGAAGTGGGAAAAGGGGAATCATTTTGACTAGAATTTACATCCTATTTGGAAGATAAATTGTGTACATACAAAAGAGAAAAATCCTGTCCCATGGAGAAAGTGACAACTTAGTGACAATTCACCATGAAATGTACTTTGTAGTGATGAAAGATTGATATTTTGTGAAATTTTTTGTGAATGGGATTTATAAACACTGCTATCTAAGTTTCCCTAATGATTTTTTCAATCAACTACAATCAGCCACTCACATCGAGTCTCCTGGGGTTGAGTTGTAATCTGTGTATCTTCAGGACCATATCTGATAGAAGTGCTCCATCCATGTCTGTCAGATGAAGAGGCCTGTGTTCCCAGCTGCATATTGGTCACTTTCAATGGAGCTGCTGCCGTTGTTTTGAATGAAGAAATGCCTGGCAGACTTCCTTCCATACCGGCAAGCATACCAACAGGCTGAGGGGTTCAAAATTGGCAATGAAAGTTCATTTCTGATAGGGGTGAGACTATGATAGTGAGGCGTTTTATTCAGTGCATCATGATTTATAAGGCATAAGAGAAATTTAATTTCCCCTTCAATGCTGACATTAAGAAACTACTTTTCAGTGCTGACTGTGACAGAGAAATACACTTATCCCATTTTATGAAAACTGTACATGAATCACCCTGCACCTCTTTAGCCATTACTTCCCTCTGAGATATCTTTACCTGAGCTGTACTAACTTGACCAACCCGTACAGTGATAAGACTACAGTGAGTTGACAGTATCGTACAGTTATTTGCTATTTCCAAAGTGATTTCCATGACATGCCTCTTGCATATTTGATACCAAAAACAATGTGTATTTAAGTTCAAAACTGTCATATTGCAGCACCATTCACACTAAGCATTGGCTTTATATTTCCTTAACAAAGTTCAAACATGTTCATTTTACAAATGTGCTATCATAACATTCTAGATTATTTACTTTTATTCTTTTACTAATTTATTATTTTAACTTAAGTTACTTTAAATGCTTTTACAAGAAATAGACTCAAGAAGTATTTACAGTTTTTAAGATTACTTTAAACTAATTTTATAAAGCATTTATATAGCAAGTTACTAAATCAATATTATTAGGATTAATATTATCATTTAACTGTTATTTGAAGGCTTAGCAAGACAAAGTAAGTTTACCATATATAGCCTATATATCGGATGAAAACTAAGTTTTGTCTTTACCTTGGTTCCTGATGTATTATTTACCTGCTGTTCCATAAAGTACAGCTCAGCTTTGGTTCTCTCTTCAGCACTCACTGGAATTCCATCAATGCACAGTAGATTGGGTTGCCGATACACCAGCATGGGACGATGCATCAGACGCCTTGATACCTGTCAATGGTGAAAAGTTATAAAACTGAGCAACTTTTCCAGCATCATCACTGGAAAATGAGTTGTAAAAGTATTACAATACATTTACTCGTCATTCAAAATCCATGAGCAAACCCTCTCTCATAACCAAGTGTAATCTTTGTTTCCTCTCTATCGTTTCCGATGATGTTACACACTTACACTTAAGTCTTGACACTAGCATTGTCATATGCATTCAATAAATAAACATAATTGTGAAGTTTGTTGTCACAACAAAAGCTACAAAAAAAATGATAGCAAATATATCTTTGCTCTACTTACAGGGTTGCTGATGACAGACAATTCAATCAGATTTGGTAAGACTTCTAACTTCTCCAATTCTGTCATGTCCTGTAAATAATGAAATAACAAACAAATAACGGAAATTCATCATGCTGCAAATCAATTTCTGATAAAAATTTGTTTTTGTAAAACTGTCTGCATGCCTGTCTTTTAGAGTGCAAAATAGCACTGATAATTAAATATTGTTTGATATAGCATAAAAGGGCGTCAACAGAAAAAAGAGGCATAGAAAGTTAGAGCTTGCCTCCTCATATCGACAAGTTTTTTTATATTACATTCTGATGATGTGAGGTCAAGGGTCAAAGTGTCAATAGCCTATGGTTACCTGTACTCTATTCATGCCAAGATACAGTCTCTGTAGATTCTCCAGATGATGAAAGTTGGACAGTTCACGGAGTCTGTTCTCTTCCATGTGTAACTCTACCAAATTCCACTGATTCATGAAGGAATATTCTGTCAGGTTTTTAATTTTGTTGCGATCCAGCACCAACTCTCGCAAATCTTGAAGACCTTCTAAGCCTTCAATCTTTTGTATCTCATTTCCTGTAAATTGAGAAATGTTTAAGTGATTGAGCTTGACACATTCAGCTAAGTTATCAACATATATTCATTTCAATGAAACTCAGATTACAATGTTTTATAAGGACTCTTTTAAGGACTCTTTGTGATTGAAAATATTCAATGAATATAGAATCACATATGATACTGTTGGATAGTCCAATTTACTGAAAATCTTCAACTTTTGAAAATCGGTTCTAATCATTTCTATACCTTTAAAAAAATCTCAATTTGCAAACTGCTCTAAAAACTGAAAACTTCAGCAATTCTGTTGAATCACAGGAAAAAATACCTTCTTCTACAACAATCAGTTAAGACATAAATACAGGTACACCTGTATTTCCACATTTGAAGTCTGATTTGTACAACCATGTGTTACATGAATCAGAATCAAGAAGTCTTGTTTGAGACGATGAAGTCCAGCTCTAAACTGAAAGTGATTCCCCAGAGTAAAACTTGATGGTCATTACAGAGATGTGATATGGGATTTTTGACAATAAAGTGTAGGCTAAGTTAAATTTGTATTGATTACCTTGAAGAAACAAAGCTTTGAGTGAAGGTAGTCGACTGATTTGTAACTTTAACAGGTCAGTATTCCATTGTACCTGAAGAATCAAATGAAGAACAAAATGATGAGTTACTCTGACAGTTGATATTTACACACACTAAACTTGGATAGAAATGTAAAGAAATAACCACTTGTTTCAATATTGTATGGTATTTACATAAAGTGCTATGTATTCACTACAAAATTAAAGCCCCATAGAATACACGGAAAGTCAGTGTAGTGTTAAAGTATTTGAAGTAAAATACCATAGCTAATGCATTCAGCATAACTTTACAACTGAATTTTCAAGGGACATTATCTCTTTAACATTCCACTATTGACACTGACAGATTATACAAATATGAGACCCCTGCATTTTGAACTGACAAACTGAAGCCTGGCATACACTCTTTCCAACTTTGATTTGTAGGAATCCACTCTACGTACCCAAGATGGAGTACTTCCAGATTCTCTAGTACTGGAGTAAAGTTCTCAGGATTGTACATATCCTGTGAATTACTCTGTGCTGTACTTTGAAGACTGCTTTTCTGTTGTTGTTTACTTGATGTGGACTTCGGCTTGGCAACAACAGTCTCTATGTGATTGTGATTCAAACAAAGCACCTACAGAGGCAAATAGATAAATTCACAAATCAAACTGAATGTCTTGCCCTGACTGAACCATTTATACACATTTTCAAACACAGGTCTTTTATCAGCTTTATCTCTGAACAGATTGATTGATTGAAAACATAAGTTTCAAAGTAGAACTAAAATCACAGATCCATAAACACATTTTAAGTATACCATTGGTCATCTGAATCAACATACCTAGCTTGGTATGCATTTGACCTGACCTGAACGAGATGCATCTTAGATATCGGGAGTACAGTTAATATTGGTATAAAAAATACTACATGAATGTTTGTATTGATAACTTGTAAATCAAAGGGGCTCAGCAAACACACCATTTGAGGGACAGAATTTTCCACATACGTATACTGAACTCATTTTCTGGAACTATTGTTCAACTTCTGAAAGCACAATGAGAGTGATGACTGGTGAACATGGAGAGATATTAGTTTGTCATGCAGAGAAATTAGGATACTTACTCTGAGGTTGACCAAATATATGAGACCACTGAATGATATTAATGAATTGTGCTCCAAGTTGACACTGTAAGCAAATAACATAAACTAAGTTAGCATCATGATGCATCTACCCTATTACTAGTTTTCACCCATGAAAATAGTCTACAATTATGATAAAGACACTGACAAAACACTAAAAGTAAAATCTTTCTGGTGACTGAAAAGGTATACCATCTTCAGTCTCAACACCCACTTCATCCCACAACTGTTGTGGGGTTAGGGTTAAGGTTACATGACAAACTTCCTCAAAGGAATGAAAATTCAAAACTTATACCTTCTGAGATTGAGAAACTGTTCTCCTGATCCAAGATCAACTTGTCTGATACCACACTGCGGGAAGTCTAATTCTCTGACTTCAAGGAAATTGGCATGGCCAAGTCTCTCCGCAACAAAGTCTTGAGTCAATCTACCACCAAAAGTGTCCTTGGCTGTACCACCTTCTGAAGATTCCTACAAAGACAAATATTGACAGTTTGATCAGGAGCTGATTTTGCAAAAAGTACTTCAAACAGCATAACTGGATACCATTTAAACAGAATCTTGACACATCACAATGGCTTTCACATAGTTTCAAATATTTCCTTTCTCATGAAGTGCAGTAGATGACATTTGTCTCCATAATCAGTATTAGATACTTAAAATGCAAACACACACTGTTCATGAGATCATCCCATATTTCCTGCTTCTTTCAAGAACATTATTTTAAAGTGTAAAATTCAAACTTTTCCTGGTCTGTACATTCAACATTCTCCCTGCCTCTTAAAACATTATTTCTGACCATTCAAATAAAACCATGGTTTAAGTAGCTTTCAAACTTCTTTTTCGTCAACTAGCTCAGATTATGGTCACAGATCATATACTCACAATAGCAATACCATCTAGTGCTTTCAGTGTCTTCAGATGGTATACTACAAACAACCTATAGTTGTCAGCTTCTGATGCCACTGGGTTGCCAAACAGATCAAGTATCACAAAGTTTGGCAGGTTCTGTAATATATGAGTAAATCTGTCAGATCATGATAGGCATCATACATGTAGATTTTCCTGATTATACAAATATCATGAAGTTACTACCAGTCACAATAGCAATACGTACACAATGATATGAATCTACAAACATGAATCACGTAAATCTCAAATCTAATGTAAATTGCAAATCATTACTTGTGAAAATCATAACTGACTGCAGTATTGCAAATTGACATGTTTGTAGGCATTCTATTTGTTCGTTGGTGTTACTATATATCAAAGACCTCTCTTCCTAACAGGCAAACACATTCCATAAACATCTTTCATAAAAAGTGTGCATACAGATTGAGATGGTGCAGGGCTCGGAAGCTAATTACACGATGCACTGTACTGATTCCAATAGATTGATTTATACAAGTTTCTTTTTGTAAACCACACCACAACCCACTCTGAACCACACCACAACCCACTCTGAACCACACCACAACCCACTCTGAACCACACCACAACCCACTCTGAACCACATTAGAACCACATCACAACCCACTCTGAACCACACCACAACCCACTCTGAAACACAACACAACCCACTCTGAAACACATCACGACCCACTCTGACTGACTCACCTTGAGATGGAATATTTCTCTGATATTTGTGATGCAGTTATTACCAATATAAAGTTCAATCAGAGATGGAACTCTGCTCAATCCAGCTAAGGATGTTATTTTGTTGTTCTCAATGGACAGATACTGTAATTCCCCAAGCTTCTCAAGTCCTCCTCCTTCAAGACTGATGATATTGTTGTTACTCAAATTCAATCCCCTTAGCTTGGATAATTTAGAAACACCTGCGTTAAAAGACAAAAAATGTCACAAGATGTCAACATCTATTACTCTCTTTGATACATCAGTCCGTTAATAAATATGAGGTAAACGTTTGTAAATAAATGTAAGTTTGAAAAGATAAAGAGAGTGAATGAATTAGACATGATAAGTGTGGTGGGTTATGACAGTAAGTACAATTTTGGTGGAAATACAAAGGCTTGCTACATTAGAATCATCAGTTTGTTTGAACTAACATGATACAGTACTTCTTAACTTTTTGAGTTGTCCTTGACAACCTTACAGAATCATTTCACATAAGTAGTAAACATATGATGTTGATATTGGTATTTGACAGTCATCAGGCCTGCACACATTACATGAAAATTCTGCCGATATTTCATGAACTGTACACAGTCAAAACTTCATAATGGCATAGCTTAGCTCAAAGTGTACAGTCAAACTCTAGTTTTAAAATTTGTGATCTTTATTGTGCGTAAAGTGTACCAGGCCCACGTCTTTATAAAATGTGAACCAAGAGTTCATGCACTGTTCAGATTCAGAATAGCCCTGCAAAGTTTTCTAGATTACACCTCCATCACTAAGTCTTCCTATCCACTTTTAATTCACGCTCAGCATGCAACTTTCTTACACAATCACTTTACCTTCAAGTTTAGAAATACAGTTGTCTTCTAGAGAGAGTTCTTCCAGATTGTTACAGTTATCAAATCCTTCAATCTTGGTGATGTCATTATCATTGAATGAAGCCCATCGCAGGTTCTCTAGCCTGTCCAAGTTAGAAAGCTTGGTGATATGCTGGCCATCTAGATTCAGAGTTGTGACCTGTGAGAAAATTATTGTCAAATGTGATGAGATAGCTACACACAATACATCAGACACATTTTATAAGTGGTTCAGAGTTTACTGCACATTACAACCATTTTCAGTAATAGAGCGCGAAGCCACTGCAGTGAACTGCAATAAAACTGCTTACACTAATTAGTTTCAGCTGTAGCCGTGGCCACTTTGGTGTTGAACAAGGCTACTTGATAAAGACCAAAAAGTCAGCTTGTACAAAGGCAAAACTAGCTCTGTCTGAGGCTCGAGTTGTAAATGAGAGTTTACGATTGGCACCCTGTGTTCAAGATTAAGATACAATGTAACATTACCATGCACTGGTCCATGTACAAATCTTTTTTATTTCAACTTCCCCAGACAAACTGTCTGCATGGGACATACAATGTTGTCGACTTTGCTAGCTGGCTACAGCTGAAACTAATTAGTGTGAGCAGTTTTATTGCAGTTCACTGCAGTGGCTTTGCGCTCTATTACTGAAAATGGTTGTAATATACACTTTAACACAGGCAAATAAAAAACTAAGGTAGTATTTTGCAACATACCAAAAATAAAATGACCTTTTATTTGATATTTGCATAACAGAAACATAATTAATATATCTAATGACATTATTACGATTCTTGTTTGAAAATTTTGTACAGAAAATTTTGTTTCAACAGTGGTAAAGATTTGAAATTCTTTAGGTTAATTGGCACTGCATACCTGTAGATACCATTGACTGTCACTCTCACTGGTTCTGTCAGGCTTGTTTCGACTCGTAGACCACAAAACTTGAGCACAGGAATCAAGACTGAGACTTCTTGGTCTGGTCTTGTCTGTTCTTGAATGAGCCAGCAAGGAGACTTGTGATATACGTGAGCCTGCCGCCATACGTAGTGCTGCAGTGGCTTCACTCTCAGTCACACTTGAACCGTTCAGTTTGGTCAGTGATTTCAACCGTCCAATGGTTCTCAAGTGAAGACCATCAGGCTGAGAAGAATAGGATGATAAATTAATAGAAGCTTTAAATATGAAAACATAAATAAGTTTTTAATACATATTGTGTATGTCAGTATCTATCAAATAATATGATTTTGAAAGTTCTGTCAATGATGATACAACTTTGCTGATGATTATATACACTTTTTAGGATAGATAACCTACGTTCATTTTCGTATTAAAGCGTAAAATGTTCCCCTTTAATGCAATTCTGACATGCTCACATCAGAAACAGTTGCACATTCTGATGTCGAAATAAGCTTATCCCTTTCAGGCCCAAAACTCCTAATTTTGGCATCAGTTTTTTTGTTTGTTTGTTTTTTTTTAATTCTTAAATGGGTTCAATGCTCCCATCAATGAAATAAACAAAGAGTAAATGATTATATTAACCAGTGTAGGTAGAGATATATAATTATCTGGTTTACCTTTTGCCAGGGGTTGTGTCTGAGATCCAGGGTAGTGACTGTGCTGCAGTGTTTCCTGAGAATGGAAAGTTCATCTCTGGTGTTGGAAAGTTCATTCCAACTCAGATCAAGAGTCTTCATCTTGGACATTCCCTGAAAGAAAACAGAGGAAGTGAAAAGTAACAATAGGGTTAGCATCATAATGAAGTAAACAAAAGTATAAAAAAAACCAACTACAATCGTTCAAAACACACACATGAAAATTCATAGGATACTGTTATTCATGTCCATTTTGAGTTGAAATGTTGATCAGTATGTTTCTATCATTTGCTATATCTGTACAATGCAAGAGTAGTAGAACTCACCCTCATTCCTTCCAGGGTGAAAATCTTGTTGAAACTCGCATCCAGGTATTCTAGATGTTGCTGAAAAAAAGTATGCACAATACACACAAATGATACAAGAGTAATGTGATTCATGATTAACCAATGCCCACTCCCCTCAATCCCTTCAGTAACCTAGTGCTAATAAACAAGTGAACTAAAAGGTGAAAGCAGCAATCTTTCAAATATACAATCATTTGAGTGTGATTCAAAATTAACCACCTTCATTGGAGCTTGGTACCTACCATGTGTGCGACATCATCCAATCTTGTTAACTCATTAAAGCTGACGATCAGCTTTTTAAGCATTGGCATGGCGCTCATCAGTTTCAGTTTGGTAAGTCCGTTTCCATGGAGATTGAGTACTGTGACTCCCTGGAGTGATGACGCTTTTGTTGCTTTTAAGACTAATTCTTCAGTCAAGGCAATCAATCTGTTCGAGAGAGAGAGATTATTCTAGAATCAGCAGGTTAAGTTTGTAGCAAAATTACATTTTTTTCTTTGGTTGATATCTTATATAAAACAGACTCTCTTGTAGTCCTAAATTTTACTTGAAGAACAAGAAAACTTTGTTGAAGGAGTTCCCAATGTCATCTTGATTAAAAGTATCCACTGAATGTGTAGTGTAAAAGCAGAAGTTTCGGATGCATACTTTCACAATGCTTTTCTGATCTACCACTTGAGGGGACTAATTTTGAAGTTCATGGAGTACATAAGGTTCCCGTCGGCTCATTTTAGTGAAAATCTAAAATCCTAATTTTCCTCATAGAGTTAATTCAGCCACTTTGAATTTGAAGTGTCAATAAATTTAAGGTAATTTGTTTCCATACTACCAAAATTTGCATGGGAAAGTTTAAGACTCTGTATTTGAGGTGCGTATTACCTTAACCTTTTCCTGTTAGGTACATTTGTAACTACCAGGTCAGGTTGTTTAAACTAGGCAAGCATTACATGTTCTATATAATGTATTTTAATTAATAGGCGAGACTATTGGAAGACTCCTGAAAATTTTCATACCGCAAGCATAATTCTCACTGTTTTATCATGCTGAGATGTACACACATTGTGATTTTTACCGACTGATCTTGACAGTGATAGTGTATTTTATAGCAGTTTGTGTCACAGTGACCTGTCAGTGCCTAGATTCTTATCCTGATTTTGAATGGCTTGACTTCAAATGATTGAAACTACCAGTAATCTGAATGTTAATACCTTGGTCTTGGTTTTAACTCAGGTTCCATATTGACCACATCATCATCAAGAGTTGGATCAGAATCCTCATTCTTTTTGGATCCATCATTACTGTCAGATATGCCGTCACTCAGAAATGCAAACGGTGACTTTGGTTTGTACTGCAAATCAAATTACAAATCTATTACAAATGTGGAATTGGTCATCAAGGGTCTACGTGTGAGATCCCAAGCTAGCAACTGCCCCTGCAGTCACTATGAGTAAAAACAAAGATATGTGGTCATGTGATGTAGATAAAACAAAGGGAAGCAGCTTGTTGTTATAAATGAAAACAGATAACTATTGTAATTGCACTTTTGGCAATTAATATATTTGTGCAAATAATGAAATGTACCAGTAGTAACGATACAGGCTGATGTTAATCATATTTCTCTTTTGGCAATAAACATCAAGGAATAAACGGAAAGAAATGTGTTTGCTTAAAACATCCCGCAAAACATACACATGTCAGTCATAGAAGTGTGAACATGGCTTGTAGACTTCCAGAGATACAAACACAGCAATTGGCAAAAACCACTGAAAATATGAATGACTGTTTTCTGCAATTATGAATCAGTATCTGCGTTGCATTTAATGTCTTCTTGAAGGCATAGATATCCAATCCTTCCTTCTTTTCATCAAATAAATATCTCAGGTAAACATTCTGCTATGCTTAGGCAAAAAAAAAACTATAGGTTTGTTTCTGGTCATTGACATGTGGCAAAAATGATGCGGTGACGCAATTTTTTTTTCAATTTTCTTTTAATTTTTGGTGGAATTTGATACATTTTTCCCTTTTTTCCATAGGGGAAAACAAAAAACAGGAAAAAAAGGGAGTTGACGCGCATACTTTGAAATGATGCGCGCGATGACCAGAAACAAATCAATTTTGGGGGGCCTTACCTTTGTGATGTATTCAAAATCTATGACATACTCTGGCAGGACTAACTCATGATCAAAGACAAACCATTCACACTGTCTTGATGTGCATTCACACTGGGGAGAAAGACTTCCACCACTACCACCAGAACATTTCTCATGTCTCTTGGGTCTAAACACTGAGTCAGCTCTGGGATAGATGGGTTTGTGCACCCTGAATGAAACAAAGATAATGGTCAGATTGCTTGGGTCAAAGTAAGCAAATTCTTTTTATTGCTTCCACTTAAAAATTCCAAAAGTAGACGGAGTAAGCATTTAAAGAACACCTACATAATATTTAACACACTCAAGTTGCTTTTATTTGAGTTTTCCTTTAATATAACATGCACTTTCCTGTTGCCATACGTTTTGAAGGGTAATCATAAATGGTTTACAATCACCACAGTGTTTGAAATAGGACTGTATCAAGGAAGTTTTTTGTCTCAATGTGAAAGTCAGGGCTTGGTTTTGCCACAGAATATCACGTTATACATGCTATGAATGGAAACTTCTGCGTGAAAGGTTGTGCTTTTTTCCTAGAAAAAACAAAAAACTTACAATAACTGTTTGCTCATATTGAGCCAAACCACAGAATCTACTTTTAATATTATGACCATATCATCACATGCATCTATATTGTGTACTCGAGCTGATCTGTGATCTACTAATACCAAAGAGGTATAAATCACATAAGCCAAAGCCATAATACTTACATCTTAACATCCAGAGCTGGAACACTCTTGCCAAGGTAGACTTTACACACTACCAGTTGACCATGTCTGAATGGGCATGGGTCAGACAGTGCTTTATTCTTAGCCTCTCTCTGCATGTAGTCAATACGTGGCTTTTCACACAGACTCAGACTATTAGACAATGGAATAGCTCCATCTCTCCCAAGTTGCTAGAATACACAAATATGTCACATATCAGTAGATGGATAAATAACACACTTACAAGGTTTGCATGGCATGGATTACAGAAATGATCGAGTACAGATCCAATAACCAGATAATTGAGAATTGATAAATCTGAACCTGAAGTTTGCTGCAAGTTGAATTTCCTTGCAGGACAGCTACTGAAAGCTAAGTATTATCAATTAATTTAATCACACAGTGTAACTTAAATACTAGAGGGCACTAACACAACACATATGCACACTTTATTATAAGTGTTTACGTATATTTTCATTCTTGTTTCTTAATATTTCAATTTTTGGAAAAAAAATCAATTGCATTTACATGAACAGTTTATGACACAATCACAATGAAATATTCTGAAACATTTTGATATTTTGTGCACACATTGTCACTTGTTATTTGTATTTTTGTAAAGGTCCGAACCCAGTAAATTTTACTAGGGTTCTCCTGTCATGTACCAGGGTTTCCCTAGCTATTTTATCAATACAATCCTATTACTAATACTAGACAAAAGAAATCGTACATGGGTTCCAAAAACTGCATTACCAAACTGTATTACCTTATAAGTATCTGCATCCATAGGTCCCTCTTCTAGAACCCTCATCAGTTCATTCTTGCCACCAGGCAATTCTGGATCCCATACAAAGAATAGGTATTCTAACAACTTCTTCACAGAATGACCCCTGTAATCAGAGGAACAATATCCAATGTCATATCAATGCATTTCACTATTGCTGATAGGATACCAATATCAATCCTACACTACAACAACACAAACTGTAGTATGTTTGATGTGACTGGGAAATGGCAGTGCATATCAGTGTAACATGTTGTAATACTGTAAATGGTACATATTGTATTTTGGAAAAACTGGCATGCAACTTGAAATAAATCGCAATGTGTAACAAAACATTACTTCCTGAATATATCAATAGTATAGAAAAGATTAATTGATTGATGATTTCATGGATGGATATATTTCCTTTCAATAAATTTTACTTTGTAGGAAGACTCCATATTTGCCAAAGGATTCACAGGAAATACAACAGTTATCCACTTTAGTTTCAAGAAGTAACATTTGTATGACATGGATTATATATTATACGTAACATGGAAAATAATGTATAGAGACACCTTGCTATGGTCAAGAATTTATAATTCATACTTAACCTAGCAATACGATAACGCAGCTATACTATAAACTTTGTAATATCACAGTGGATAGAGGGACTGTGGTAATATGATTTCATGTGCATCAATATGAGTTTGAAAGTTTGTAATAAACACAGTATGACACTTAAGGTAATATGCACCTTGACAGTGAAAGACTTAAACTTTTGCTCTAACTTTCCTCAAAGAATCTTTCAATCATTCTCTTTCAAATCAAGAATAAAAATAGGAGGTCACCGTGCAAATTTAGGTACTAGAGAAACAAATTACCCAAGATTTACCGATATTGGAAATTCAAAATGGCCGCCATCCCTGTGTTAACTCTATGGAGAAAAATAAAAATTTTCGAATTTCGAAAAACTAAGCCGGTGAAAAGTTTTCTTTCACCAAGAGCTTTACAATGAACCCCCACATGTGGTATATCAGAAGAGAATTGTAAAAGTTTGAGAGTCCGAATGTCTGTCCCCGAGGTGCGTTCTACCTTAAACATACATACTTGCTGACACCCAGTGGGTCTTCTTTGTCTATGATCCCTGATAACTTATCATCAAACTTGAATCTGAGTATACGGTTATGAACTCTGGTGATCCTGTGTATCTTGATCCCCAGTACTCCATAATCTTTGTAATCTGCTGCACAGAATCTTGACAAGATCAGATCATGACATGACGTAAACCTGAAAGGGAAAGAATAAAACACTGAAATCTAACTCTAAATACAGTACTGCTACTAGCATTTACTTAAAATAACTCATCCACAGGGAAGCACATATACAGATTTTGAAAGAATTTCTTCAGCCTTCATGGCTACAATGAGGCTCAATTACTCAAGATGTCCTTGCTATCCAGTGTGAATGAGAAGTGAAAATATATATTACCAGACATCAGCTGATCTGCCATCTTCAAATCGTACGTTGCCACCGGTTTCTAATTCTGTGAGTAATCTCCTGACTGTCATGTCAGACACTTGACGAACCCGCCCTGTGCTTTCTGCAAAGCATTTCTCAATCCTGTCGGTATCAAAGAAAAAAGCAATGTTGTATATGTTACACGAGACAAATGAATGGTAGAATCTTGGATTTGTTTATCCAGTGTATAGATTTTCCACAATTTTTCTTACTCAGACACCACTTCCTGTTCTGTAAAAGTAATATCCATGCCTGTATAGCGATAACAATAAACGTTACTCAAAGAACATTACACTAGCCAAAATTCTTCATATTCAATAAAGCACACTAATAAGGCTATCCTTTTACTGCAAAAGTTTTGTTGTAACTCTATCAGTCTTTTAGTGGCAAAGTTGCAGGACACCTAACTAGAAAATGAAGCAAAAAAATTACTCCATGAAATAACATGGAATCCTGACAAAAACACAACATCAATGACTTACTCATCTACTTTGCCATGGTAAGATTTGACCCTTTCTTTCACGGCCTGAAGTTTCTTTTTGAGTTTTTTGCTGTTTGACTGTTTTTCCTCTTCCTGTGTATCACTCTCTGTACCGCTGCCATGGATTTCTGTCTCCTCATCCTTGCCTTTATCTTCATCATGCAGGGCTTTGTTACCTTTCATTTCATCTCTTTCACGTTCCATCTGAAACAATACATATTTAAAATCAACAACTGAAGAAAGTCAACAATGTTGATATTGCTTCAAAATTATTACCTTAAACAACTCTGGAAAAATAAAACTTCAAATTATCTGAAAGCATACCACTTCATCACATCAAACATGTGTTTTTTTTTCAATTACAAAATTACTATATCTGCATTGTGGTTGAACAAGTGTACATGAAATGGCACGAAATTTTGAAAAAGTCCAATTACATTCAAATATAGTGGCTGTTACAGTCTTACCACTTTTATCATTTCAGTGAGGGCTCTGATTCGTTCAAATGGGAACTGATTCAGCTTTGCTTTCTCCTTCTTGAGAAGTGACATCAATTCTGTCATATTTCTTCTGATTGTCTTCTCTCGCATGTTGTAATACATCTTCTTTTTAACTACAGTAGCCTGTTGAATTCAGAATTGTCAAAGTTAGGCAAAACATGTTGTGTGCAAGTAGGTAGTATTGCCATATGTAACACATTCAGACAATCCCTGTTCACAAAGGCCAAATGGTACAAAATAATTTTAATTTTAGACTGTCTTCTAAATACAAGATTGAAGATCGTAATAGCCATATTGAAGTAAAAGCAATGTAGCTTTGTTGTTTACACATATTGTTTCTACTTTGACCTTATGTAACAACTTGACCCTAATAAACATGCATCATCCCCCAGACACAAAAGACAGTAATTATATTGAAGAAAGTCAGGTCACCATAGCTTTGCTTTGTCTAAAGAAGGAATTCTTTTCAATTTTTTGTCGTTAATCTTGTTTATTTCTGTTAAAATGCCTTCCCTGTGACAAATAGACCGGGATTCAAAAGCCGGCCAACATAATATTTCAGTTTTATTTTATAATAAAGTTCAAAAAAATAATCAATAGTTTCATTTCTGTTGAAGTATATCCTAGCAACAATTGAATCAAAAGGCAAAATTTGACATTGGACATAATGAGTGCTTACCTCAGCTAATTCTCTGATGTTCTTATTTGACACATCATACGTATCTAATCTTTCTAATGTGGGTAAATGATAGAGCACATGAGTGGAGTAATTGCACAACAAACACACTGGATTTGGGGAATATTGCGGATCCTTCAGTCCAAGGCATTTCAGGTTTGGTAATCTTACCAGGTTTGTCAGCTCCTGAAAAAAGAAAATACCAGACGCATTTCAACATTCACTCTCACTCACTTTAAGCGCTGTAAAGATATTCCACTGATTTCCAGTATATTTACATTCTTTGAGTGACACAGACAGCCAAAACGTTTTTTCCCAGGCTTTTGTGTCCATTTTATACATGGAACATAGTATTTCTGAAATACCAATGAAGATATTGCTGCAGTCTGTTTCTACCATGTTGTTGCAGGCTACATCAATCTTCCTCATGAATACAAATTCATACTATTGGCCTTCAAGGTAGACTTCTAAAACAATGTTGACATAAGTAGATGTGAATATATGTACCTTTATTGATCAAGGTCTTATGATTAACTAAACAAAATCTCTCTTCCATCAAATATTTTATTGTCTATGATAATTTCTATTTCAGTTTCTACAGTCGAGTCTCACCTTGAATGAGTAAATTTTGTTTCCAGATATATTCAAATTTTCCAGTCTAATATGAGCATCTAATGAATGACCTGAAACGAAAAAAATATTATGGTATGATAATATTGCATGTCTAGTCTATTCTGTTCATGTCATAGACCATGTTTCAATGGTTGGAATTTGAACTTCACAGGAAAAAACAGCTGACTTGCAAAGATGCACTAAAAAATGTAGATAAATCAGTTAATATTCAAAATAATTTCACGTCATTTCTGTTGTGAAACTCTACATATTATTTTACACACAAAATTATTTTGAATGATAGAACTGTGAAAATTATTGAAATGTCACAAAGTAAACTTAAGACATTCTATCTCCACCATGGTGCTATTAATCTTCAGACATTTAGTGAAGAACTTACTGCAAAAAACCCAACTTTACCTATTTTCTCTATTTGGTTTTCAGCCAGATTCAATTCTTCAAGATACAGAAGACCAGAAAGTCCCTGAAAGAAAAAATTTAGTTTGATAGAAACATGAAACTCTGAGTTTTGAATTTTTTGTACTTCTATTAAGCTCTGTGGTGGACTTGACTAGCATTTGCTATTTTCCGTTTCTGTTTACCCTTCACCACAGCACAGATGTAAACATATCTGAATTGTAAATATTTGTTATAATTGGGTAAAAAAGATGATGATGAAACAAGTATTGTCAATATGACAGAAAAAAATCAAGGAGAAAAATGAGGACAAAGAGCTCAAACTCCTGGATTTGACACAAAATTAGTCCAAAAACATATCCACAAAATAAACAGATCAGTTGTATGATTCTTTATACTGGCCTTAAACGCATACACCAAGGTCCCTCTAGAGGGACTGTGCATACACGTTACAATCATACAAACTACAAACTCATTCCATCAGTGAATATGGTTACAAAAAATAGAAGTTGTTAAACATGATTACATTGCAGTATTTGTACTTTTATAGATAAAGCACAGTACATAGCATGGCATCAGCATCAGTACATGTAATGATACAACTTTAATACACTCTCACCTCAATAACTGAAATATTGTTCTTCATCAACCACAGTCTTTCAAGGTTTTTTAAATGGGATATATTCTCTATCTTTGATATCTTGTTGTCATATAAGTATAGTTTCTCCATTCGCTTACATTCTTGAAGGCCTTCTATCCTCTGTAATTATGATAAGCCACAAAATTAATCGTTACCTGAATTGACATAACAACAACATATTCTTGTACAAACACTTACATATTGTAGTATTACCAAAGATGTTGTGAAAGAAGGAAATGACATCTTCTATGATGCATTGAACATAGAAATATTAAAGAAGTACAAAGCAAAAATCAACATTAAAAACCATGCCATTGCATATAGCTGCATGCAATATTACAAAAAATACCATATTTTTGAGAGAAAAAGCTATCATAAAAAAATTCTCAATATAATTCAGAGGCACATACAAACCTCATTTATTGAAGTTATTGTTAAAGAGACTATGGGCATCAAAGGATGTATATGATGCATTTTTTAGACTTTGATAAGCCAGAGTTCTCGTAGTCTTGTGAGAGGTGTTAACCCACACATTCTATCAATGTCTTGCCCAACTACTTTAATATATATATATATATATTATCTACAGTAAAACTTAATGGGCGATGGGAAACTTACTTGTATTTTGCATTCACAAAGCCAGAGTTCTCGCAGTCTTGTGAGAGGTGTTAACCCACACATTCTATCAATGTCTTGCCCAACTACGCAAAGTGCAGTGAGATTGGGGAAGCGATCCATCCCAACAATTTTGGGAAAGCCGGAGAAGAACATTTCAATAAGCTTAACATTTTCTGCCGGGGCCTGTTCAAGTCTGTGATACTTAATTCCATTGACATTGCACTGGAAAGACAAGGACGAAGTTGTAATGTTTAGTTGGATAGGAGATCATATGCAAAGTTTAACAAAACAAAATAAAACACATGATAATACGAAGTCTTCTTCAGTTATAGGTAAGGTTTATTTATACTGGTAAAAGCAGTATTACCTTAATATCTGTAATACACGGTGAAGTGATAACGAATCTCAATCTCTCTCTCTCTCCTCTATCTCTTCTTCTCCCTCCCTCTCTTTCTCCCCTATCTCTCCCTCTCCCTCCCTCCTTCCCTCCCGTCACACACACTCACACACAAACACAGTGTTCCCTTTTTTCTGTTTCATGTATTCAGTCTTTATCTATCCTTCCTGGTTCATGTTTGCAAGATATCAAAAATGTCTGGCTGCTATCACTTCTAGTGAGTATTTTTACACTTATAAATAATCTGGTTTGCATGTGATGTTTCCTTTTAGATCCACACTAGTCGTAAGCAGGGACTGAGAGTATTGTAACTCCTTGATGTAATCTTACCACTTCTTTCAGAATGTCTTCTTCCTCGACGTCTGAAACGCCTGACTTGGCAGGCTTTTCAGATCCTGTAGGACTAGGAGTAGACATTCTCTTTGAAGACTTCAATGACGTTTCACATGGGTTGGCACTATCATACCGACCATGTTGTCATTTTAAATGCTTTGTTATCTAAGTGAAGAAAAGTAAATGGTGGTTTTTTGAACGAGTTTGACATTTACATGAAACCTGGCCGAAGAGCTTGCATCGGCTTTACTATTGCTAATTCTCTGCTAAATGCCATTGTGCATTGTCACTAAATGTAATAAACGGGAAATAAGTAATTCCTAGCGTGTTTGTCGCAATGAATACATCAGTTTACTGTCACTTTAGCCAATAAAATTAGTGTGAACCTCGCTATTTTAGTTCAATCTCGCTGGCTTTGTAAATCGTCAACCATGGTATTTCTCGCACAGCTAAAATGTTCGTTGGGAATGCAATTATCAAATGAACGCACTGCTTCCCTTCGCTTACATGTAATTACCATAATAAAGTGCGTGATGGCAACTGTAAGGAATTCTTGTCACCGCTACGTGTTTCCCAGCAAAAGCACCTAGAGAGACCCTAGACATTGTACGCTACACAGAACCGTGGGCCATAGTCATGTACAACTTATGGTTATGCTATCGCGCAGTGAAGTTAGGTTGCTACGGACTTTCAAATATGTCAATGTTACTGTTCGGGTCGTTCGAAACAGTACTCCTAAGAGCATATACAGACATCTTCACAGTTTTACGGAAGGTTCAGCATTCAAACTCACCTTAAAATATGCAAGATACCGTATGTTCACTTTGACAACACACGAAACTGTGCAGTTGTTTTCATTCAACGAGGTCCGCCATCTTGAATAATTGGAATTAACGCGATTGGTGGTAATTGTGTCACGTGACTGAACTGACACTGAGGGCACGGCGACCGCGTCAACATCCGCGCGTTGCCTAGTTACTAGTTTGCGCTTATTCTTCTCACTCGGTACACGAATTCTTACGTCAAATTATGATAGTGTAATGAATGTCGTAGAACATTTTACATGAATAGATAATGAGTAGATAAGGTATAAAGCACATCACAGTTACCAGGGAAAGTTAACTTTTATCGATGGAAGGGGGTGGGGTGGGATGGATTGTTGTCTGATTGAGTGATATTCCAGAATTAGAGTAAAGAGTGAATTTTGTAAAGTAAAATATGTACATGCAAACAATGACCGTCACTTTTGACTCGAGTGTATAAAGTTGTACAAACGGTATTTTGATATTAAGGGAGCGTTCAGTTTTTACGGCTGGGGGGGGGGCGGCAAAATCTTGTCGCCGGTGTTCAAAAAATATAGACCCCCCCTGCATTTTTCGTGAAAAAAGATGACCCCCCCTTTGTCAGACGAAAAAATTGATGACCCCCCCCCCCCCTCCCGCTTAAAAATAACTAAAACCCATACGTCAAATTTACCCGCATGGTTTGGATTTGAACTCCGGTACGCCGCGCACTTTCTTCGTGTAGCAGAGATGCCAGTGCACAAACTTCTCAGCCACATCCATTGAAACGTCTGTTAATTAGGACGACTGTAAGGCAATTTTTAACTTCATTTCAATAGACAACTCATGTCCATGGACATTGTATAAAGTGAACTTTATTGGAGTGGTTCGCCAAAGGCAGCCCTCCGGTTAAGAGGGTCATGGGCCATTACGTAAAGTCAACTTTATTCTAGTGGGCCACCGGTACCACCGGTAAAGAGGGTCGATCATGGCTATTGCATAAAGTAGACTTTACTGGACAGGGCTGCTGAAGGCGCACGGCCATTAAGATTGCCGTGGGGTATTACATAAAGTCAATTTATTGGAGTGGGCCGCCGCAGGCTCCCCGCCGGTAAAGAGGGTCGATCATGGCCATTGCATGAAGTAAACCTAATTGGAGTGGGCCGCCAAAGGCGTCTGCCTGTTAAGAGGGTCATGGGTAATACATACATTATTGTAGTGGGCTGCCGAAGGCGGCCCGCCGGTAAAGAGGGTCGATCATGGCAATGGCATAAAGTGAACTTTATTGTTGGTATTATGTTTTTGAAAATGTGGTGACCCCCCCTTTCTTACCAGTGAAAAAGCGATGACCCCCCCCCCCCTTTGCGGATTCCAAAATTTTGATGACCCCCCCCCCCCGGATTTTGCCGCCCCCCCCCCCCAGCCGTAAAAACTGAACGGTACCTAACGTGCTGGCAATTACAGAGACCATAAAAATGTTTGTTTGTTTCTGTAATGAAGACCACGTCACAATGGAAGATCATGTGGTCCTATATGATGGAATCATTACAGTAAGGCTGCATTCACAAACACCTCGGGGGACTTCAAAATATCAAGGGTATGTTGAGGCAAGTTGAATGGATTTTGGGACTTAAAGAGAGACTCAAAACAAAACTGTTTCTGATTGATATGAAATATGTGTTGGGTTGTCAATTTAAGTTTTAACGTTTCACTAATTTTTGGGTGGTTTTGTTTTTTGTATCCACCGCAGTTTCTTGTTCTACTCCCTGAAGCATGACCACAAGTCCAGCACAGCCATATGTGTACAGTCAGCATTGTTATGGTTTAAAATTGAATTCAAGTCCGGACTAGAATTCATTTGTTAAACAATGATTATGGTCTTTACACTTGCATATACAGAGTATTTGCCAAACAGAATATTTGTTATTCTAGCATGCTGTGGGAGTAGAACAAGAAACTGCAGTCAATACACAGAACAAAACATACTTGATTGGCCAAAAGTTAAAGCTAATGTCTCTTTTATACAAATATGTTAATTATGTCCAGTTTTCCTGACAGGTGTGATAATGGAAGGGACAATAGCTGTAATGTTTACCTTTATTTATAGTTTGGCTGGAAATTGTAAAGAGAGCACTATTATTGTTTATCAAGAACTTATTACAGCCTAAAAGTTAATATTTAACTACACTTAAATATATACATACATACTCATATTCATATATACAGATAAGTTTTGTCAGGGAAAATATTTAATACATTACATGTAGACTTCCATGAGAAGTGAAATAATAATTTTGGGTGAAATTCTAATATCATAATTGTTGTCCACATCTGAACTTTCAAACATCATATTTGAATCAAGTACACTTGTATCAATTGTCAAAAACTTTATACCCATTTTCAAATCAGGAATTCAATTGGAGGTTGAAAATTATACACCAATCTCCACTTTACCCTGTCTGTTGAAAAGTTTTGAAAAGATAGTTTAAGGGCAACTATGACATCATATCTCTAAATGGCATATCTATACTAAATCACCATAACTTTGTAACATGTAGATCATGTGTTACTAATTTATCTATTCTTATCTTCTCTTGGCAATTAATAACAAATCACAGTGTGATATTTTATACACAGACTTTGCAAATGCATTTGATCACCAATTACTGCTTGATAACTTGACATCATTTGGCATACAGGGCAATTATCTCTATGGTTTTATTTGCTCACGTGTTTACACACGTGAGCATATGTCGCAGCGATGTCTGTCTGTCTGTCTGTCTGTCTGTCTGTCTGTCCGTCTGTGTGTCTGTCTGTCTGTCTGTTGGTCCGATATCTCAAAAACGGCTTATCAGATCAGAATCAAATCTGGTACATAGATTCAATTAGCAAATGGCAAGAACTGATTAGTTTTTGGTGGGTGTGGCTTGCATACTTTTTGCTCATTTGCATAATTAATGATTTTAGAAAAAACGGATATACATTAAAAACGACTACACGCAATTTGATGAGATTTGCTACAAATGTTGATCACACCAAGATATATCAGCAGTGGAACCATTAAGGGGTGACATGAAAGATAAATGCTAATTTGCATATTTAATGAACTTTCCTAACTAGGGATATGTGTCTGATTTGACTCGATCAAAATTAACCAAACTTGGTATGTATATTAAAGATACTATGATTTAACATTATTGAAAGTCATTAAGCGTTTTAACTTCAACCAATTCCTAATTTGCATATTTCATGAACTTTGTTAATTAGAGATATATATTTGAAATGACTGGACCAAAGTTGATGAAACTTGCTACATGTATTGAAGCCACTATGATACAACATTTTTGAAAGTCATTAAGCATTTTTACTTCAGCCAATTCCGAATTTGCATATTTAATGAACTTTCCCAATTAGGGATATATATCTGAATTAACTTGATTGTAGTTGTTGAAACTTGCTATATACATCAAAGATACTGTGATATAACATTATTAAAAGTCAAAAGACATTTTTACTTCAGTCAAAACCTAATTTGAATATTAAATGAATTTTCATAATTAGGGATATTTATCTGATTTCTTGATCAAAATTGATGAAACTTGCTATGTACATTAAAGACACTATAATACAATATTATTGAAAGTCATTTAGCATTTTCTTTTCAGCCACTTCCTAATTTGCATATTTAATGAACTTTCCTAATTAGAGATATATATCTGAATCAACTTGACGAAAGTTGACAAAACTTGCTACACATATTGGAGATACCATGATACAACATTATTGACAATCATTAAGCATTTTTACTTAAGCCAATTCCTAATTTACATATTTAATGAACTTTGCTTATTAGGGATATATACTGGGATTTACTTGATCAAAGTTGGCAAAACATGCTATGTACATTGATGATTATACCAGGTACTAGGTTAAAACAATATCGAAAGTCATTTCACATTTTCATGTCAGCTAATTTATAATTTGCATATCTAATGAGCTTTCACAGCTCGGCATATATGGCTTGAAGGACTTGGCCAACGGTAATTACACTTGCTATATAAAGTGGTGATACAATAAGAGCAGTCAAATAACTTTAATATTTTTATTTCAGCTAATTACATATTTGTATACTTCATGACCTTTTAGAATTAATCGGCGGTGATTATTGTTCATTATGTTGATCATAATAATTTCAATGAAGTCACAAACATGTGGCAAAGGTTCAAATTTACACATAACTTCAATAAATAATGAAACACGTGAGCATTTTCAGTCATATCTGGTTCAAATCTTTGTAATAGACTAATCCATAGACAGTAGAGAAACTAAATGTCTATAGCTAAACAGAGTCATTATTGAGAACGCCCTGTCTGAGTGGAGTTTGAGTTACGTTTTAGATTTCTGTACAAACAAATGAATTCATACTAGTTAGAGTCAACAGCATGAGAGATATTTGTGTCATTATTAACATGAGACTAAGTTTTTGTTGACATGTGAGTAGTGTGATTCAGGGCGTGAGAAGAGCTCTTGGGTTTATTATGAAGAAAAGCAATTGTATTAATAATGAGAATGTTTTAAAATTGTTTACACCTGTCAGGTCTTATCTTGAATATGCCTCTGATATCTGGAATAGTACTAGTAAACACCAGTCTGATAGAGTGGAAAGAGTGCAGCGCATTTTTAACAGCTCTCATAACAGCATTACTGGTCTCTGTAGTAATAAGTTTAATATTTTGTGCAATATGTATAATTTGCAGTCACTAAGATCAAAGATGATGATTTTTGATATATTTTTATATAAATGCATCATTAAAAGTTAAATGTTAAAATTAACTTCTTTATTGGTCTTCATACATGCTCAGCATACTGTTTTGTTTCATGTCCTGTAGAGTAAATTGTATTCATGATGACCTAGATGGCATCCTAGATAAGTTAATTCATTTATCAATGACAACAGTGACATCAATCTTTTTTCTGTCACTTAAAGTGGTTTTTAAAATATTTTAAAAGTTTGTACTTCTGAGTAATTGGTTTTTAAACTTTTTTCTATTTTGTCTCTACTTCTTAACCGTGGTAATAGTCTTCTATAAAAGGTCACAGTTTTGGAGTCATGAATAAATCATTTTGAAATAAAAAACATTTAGGCTTGCCGACACAAACCATCATGCATTATAACACATGGTTCATATTAAAATTCAGTTGTCAATGATAAGATTGGACATTGTGCACATGAAGCTTAGCTGACAAATTAAACACAAGGCATTTCTATACTATTCTAGAAGTAGAAAAGGAAACTAGCTTACACGTAGGATAAATTACTGGACATACATCAGAAAGTTACAGGTAATGGTGCTTTCTTTGTGACATCCACAGTGGCAGCTCTGGAAGGCCAGAAATCTCTATATATGGTCAACAGATACCACAGACTATCAACCTTGCGGCTGATACAGCTCTGCTGTTAGTCTCATTGAAAACAATAACAACAGAATCCCTGCAGAGTAACCCTAAATTGAATTCAAAGGAAAACTGACATGGGTAGGAATTTTGGCTTTTCCAGGAGTGCAGTCTTTTCTTCCTGACATAAACACCAATGGAGCAGATAGATAGATACATACATGCACATGTTAGCATCAGCCATTCTGTGAGCAAAGTGAATTTTCAAACTGTTAGAATAGTAAGAAAATAGTAAAACATGGAGAAGCCAGAAACAATGCATAGGCAACTACTTTATCTTTAATGTTTGAAGTAAGGATTTTAGGAAGGAATGAAGTCTCTGATATATACATTCTGACATGCCCAGCAAGGTGCAAAACTACACACAAAGGTATATCAGTCACCATCAGACATAAACTATGAAATTTGTGCCTGCATAAAAACTCACAAACACTAACTTATATTACTGTGAACACTTTTGCACTTTATTATTATCTTGCAGAATATGGTCAAGTTAGGTAAACCAAAGAATCAAGTAAGTTTGTATGGAGTCTGCATAGATGAATATCTCTATACGGCAATGTATTTGCAAATAGTATACGCCCTCTAATTAAAATGTTACTGCTCTTTGCATACTACTGAACAAGTATGACAGACCATTCTTGACTGGCCTGGTACTTTCAGTTCTAAAACTGATAAAATCATAATAACAAAATTAAACATTCTTTAGCAAGCAGTTTAATGCCCAGAATATCACAAATTTCCACAATTTAAGTCATGTGATCTTGAATATCTGTTCATGACACCAACTTTTGCATCAAGAGAGACTTACAAGTTTTCACCAATGAATTTTAAACTCATGGACTTTTATGAATACATGGCAACTTTGGAGTGACCTAATTTACGACCCCTGCAGGCTGCAGTAACATCTGATTATGAAATTCACATTTAACACCTGTCCATAAGCCAATCAGAAAATATCAGTGTCCTACTACAATGGCAGTACGTACAGTTCTACTTGTAAATCGCAATACCTCTCTTTCACACTTTAAGTACAGAGACTTCTTTCAGTATCCTTGTGAGATCTTTCTTGATTAGAACTTTCTATCGTCATCATCTTTTTCAAAGACAAAGTCTCTTGGAAAGTTTGTAATGAACAAATGCATCAGGTGTTGATTTTGCACTGCTATGTTTTAACAAGGCACATGATTTACAATCTGCATCAGCAGTCACTGTGATATAGAATTTTCTGATGATGCACTTGGAATGAGTCACACAGCTCTGTACATTGTCCTATCCCCTTAATGATAACCCCCGCCTCCACGCCCCCTTCCTCTTCCTCCTTTGCCCCTCCAGCCACCTCCTCCAGCGCTACTTGGTCTTCCATTTCCAGACCAATCTGTACATTCAAGGTAAATGAGAAAAGAATTGTCTGTATGAGCAATCTTCCCCATAACATCAAAGTTTCATTTTCAAAATGCAATGAAAAACAACGGACTGCACAGATTGGTACACACAGAGAACTATAGCTGCTGTAAAACGTCAAAGAATGTATCCCTTCAAAGCAACATTCATCTTGTTTACAGTGACATACATGTATGATAAAGTTCAATGTTAATTCTTTGGTCAGTGTTTTAAGTCCTGTTATGAAGTTCAGAACCTGAATGTCAGAATCCTGAAAAATTTTCATAATAGAAAACCCTACCTGGAATGGAAAAAGTTGTTTATCAAATGTTTGTGAATTAATTTGTATTGTAATGTTCCGATGAAATCTTAGACAATACAGCAATCTTAGATGGCTGGTAAAAATTAATGAATGAAATGTCTTTCTTTCTTCAACGCAGCAACCCTGTACTGCAATATTCAGATGAAATGTTAGACAAGTAATCCTTAGAAGGGTGGTAAAAGTCATTCAAAGTAATGTCTTACTTCCTTGAACACGGCCACCTTGATAACTCTGATCACCATATCCATGTTTTTGATAAGGTTGTGGTTGGTAACCACCTTGCTGGTAACCGCCTTGTTGGTAACCGCCTTGTTGGTAACCACCTTGCTGGTAACCACCTTGTTGGTAACCACCTTGTTGATAACCGCCATGTTGCTGCTGGTAACCACCTTGATGCTGGTGACCACCTCTATGGCCGCCACCACCTCTTCCACCTCGTCCTCCACCTAAGAGCAACAACACTGACCTTTCAATATCATTCTGTATACTTGTTACTAGTTTGCTACATTGTAACAATCAAATACCTATTAACATTCATTATACCATACAACTTAAAGTATAAAGTGGCCTGTCATATAATACTGGGAATAGCATTGCATTTAAAAGATTATTCCATTGAACAGGACTTAACTTACTGAGATCTTGAATTTCCATTTTTCTTTTAGTTTCAACTTTCTCATAGACCTCTGGTTTTCAGCACAAGTAGTAAAGTTACAATGTTGTGAGCTGAACTAGAAATCCTTCTAGTATTTAACTCTGAATAAGCCACTGGCATGGCCCTCCATAACTATATTTACCATTACATTCAAGTTTGTCATGCTTTGCTGGTATTTTATCGATTTAAATGTGTAAAGCGCACTGAGACGTATGTGTAGTGCGCTTTAAAGAAACAAATATTATTATTATTACATTCAAGATTGCTTCAAGTACAAACAGTTACTCACTAGACTCTGTTCTCTTTTGAAATGAGGGCATTTCTGGAGGCGGAGGCGCAGCCTCCTGGGGACGGCCGCCACGATCTGGTACCTGAAAAAGATGGCCATTCAATGGTTTATCAAATATGAAACAAATACAATCAACAAGAGGATAAAATGCTATAGTACTTTACTAACTGTAATCACTTGAGCTGGGATCATGTCGAACCAACAAAGTAATTTCAGGATAGCATGCATGTGCAAGGATATTGAGGGCGCTGTTCTAAATGTCTCACTTACCTTACTTTAATAAATATCACATAAAATACCATGACACACTCAAACAACTCACAAACATAAATAACACACATACAGTACATTGATCACATTCAAATTGAAGCTCTAGACCTTGAAAATTGTATGTGGACAGAAAAGAAAGATTCATGGGCTAATTTTTAAGACCATATAAATTACTTTAAATTGCAAACAGTAGCTTTACTACAAGCTTTTCAAGAGATTTATACATTTGCACAACTTTAACATTCCAACCACACTCACTAAAATCCCTATAAAAAATGTCATCTCTCACATAAGAGCTCTGACTTTGATCATCGCTGAATCTTACACACTAAATTTGTATAGCTTGCATCATAAATGTGCGTTTGAGTTCACATGAAACTTGCTTTAATATCAAACTGAATAGTTATTATGTATATCTCAGAATGGCCAGTATATCACCTGCAAAGGAAAAAAACTGCAAGATGTCCTTTTGCAAAAAGTAACTATGACATAAGACAGTGAAACTTACCTTTCCCATAAGGACTTTATTGATGGCACTTTGAGTGTTTTCTCGAACTGAACCATGACTAGTTCTCAACAATCTAATTAAATCTGATGAGGAAAATAAGAATGATTTATATATAAAATATGGTATGGAAATATTTAAAACTTTATATCATCTGAATCAGCAGCTAATCAATAGCTTTTATTGTATCTTTATGATAAAGCCACGTAAACTTCTACAAACATAGTGTCTCAAACATATTAGCAAATCAATGTATCCATTATGAAGTCCAATGGTTCTACTCCGGAATAAAAAGGACGCGATGCGTACGCCGTTCTACATACTCAGTACGCCCAAATAATCACGTGATGCCGGTACAAACAAACCCACATGTGTACTGAACGCGTATGGAAATACACGTACGTCTGTACGTTTGCGCACATGTCTTTGTTTGTACCGTGGTCGATTCGAATTCCGGGTTTGGCCTATTTAAAAACCTAAGTTCCAAAGGCTGTATCCACAAGGACAAACAATTGGGCAAAGCAAGGGCTTGCTACAATCATAACCTAGAAGGTATCCAATGTTGTTCGCAATTTTCACATTTTTAGGAAAGTATATTTAAAAAGGTTCAATTATCTATATTCTGATTTAATGTTGAATGGATATTTCTATACACATCATCATTGACAACTGACGGACATCACTGAAACACTGCATAGTAAAAATGTTTCTGTTTACCTTCCCTAGCTGCTAATAAATGTGCGATGTCAACATCACATTGCGGAGATAGTATACTACGTCTTGGCTGATATGATGCAGCTAATGCATCTTCTTTACCCTAGAAATATATCAGAGAAACTAAATGTAAACCAGATTTGAGTATTTTATAGAAGTTTCCTTGTTGCCATATGTGTGAAAGTTGAAACATCCATTTTGGTGTAGTATTTTGGTTGTAATGAAGAGAAAAATAAAAAGTAACACCAGCAAATTATTGAGTGTTTGCTTGAGCTTCCTTGTATAACTCTGTACAGCACACATGAGCATTTACTTCTGACACCACACTACTAGTAAGTGACATTCTGATTTTTTACATTCTATACAGTTTATCTTTAAGCAAGTAATCTGACTTTATAGGCAGATAGTGCAAAATTGAGGGGTAAAAAAGGATGGTTGCAAAGTCTGATACTCAAATTCCAGCATCTCATTACCATTTCCAATATTAAAGGCCCCACTCAATTATCAGATTTATCTAATATAAATATTAGTTACTTGATGAAATATTCAATGGAAAACAAAGAATGACAAACTGTTAATGGGCTATTGACACATTCGCTAATGCGAGAACCTGGGATTGAGAAGGGCGCCTTTACACTTTACAGTTTGATAATAACATTTGTTTACCTTTATTCTATCGGACCATTTAAAACGACTGAACTGTTACATCAAGTCGTTTCAGCAACATGTGTCTCCGTACCACAAATTCCTTGGTTAGAGCTTCATTAATTTTTTCTACATTATTCTGTGTGAAGAGACAAAATACGTCACATTGAGGTTGACCCATCTGCGATTGATAAAACAATGGAGTTTGACAAATATTAATTAGCTAAACCCTATATATTTCCTCTTTAGAAATAGAAAATATTCCTGTCATATGTACACATGGTAACTATCCACAATTATCCTCCACTGCGCAATTATACTACAGGTAGTCATTTGGTATGAAAAGTTTTACTTACTATGTCCCTGTGTGGTAAAAGCATTGACATGAGAAAAATTAATTTATCATAAAAGAACATATACTGACCAAATTCTTTCAGGGTTTTGCTTTTATGAGACATGATACTACAATTTTGAAATATGAAGGCTTGCTTAAACCCAGTCACCTCCCATTTATTCTCTGTGTGATTACAGAGGCAAATCATCGTTCCTAGTCTTTTCCTACATATGAAATCCCTGCCTGACTAACCATGAAGATGTGATCACCCATAAAATGGGTGTCTATTGACACCTCCAAATACCATATACATTGAAAATGGCAATTTGTTAGAGCAGCCTTGAGTCAAATACCATTCATTTCTGGTAGCCACCAGAATTTGTGCCAAAGCTAAATGTATATACAGGGAAATAGGATGAGACGTTCAAATAAAGATCTTACCCATTGCTGTTCACTGAGGCCGGATTTCAAAATAGGTTTACTTAGATGATCTGGTGGGAGCTGGCTGACAGTCTCACGTACTTTGGATTCAAGTTTGTTAAATATTTGATCAGCGGTGATATTTGGTGGTGGTTTAGAAAGACCAAGACAAACTAAGATAGTTTTCAGATGTTTGCTGTGTTCACCCCATCCAGTCTATTGAGAGAAAAAAATGTATGTCCAGTTAATTGATGTAACAAAATTTAAGGTCGAAAAATAAATAAATTGATATTTGATCAAAAATTTTACAAATTTGTTTTAATGAGTGGTGAGAATGCCATAAATAAATGCAGCTAGAGACTTAACATATTTTGTTTCAATTTTATCGATTGGAAAAACTGCACCAATAGCATACACAGAAGCCAGGTTCAATTGATCAGAAGAAAGGTGAGATTTCACACTGGTATCTCACACACTCAACTAAAACAACAAGTCAATGATACTACCATACAAATGACAGTCTCAGCATGAAATATCATCAGCATTTTGACTTATTGCAGTCATTATAAATGTATATACCATTACACGTAATGTAGATTGTCTATCCACATCTAATGCTACTTGTAACATTCATATTTACAATGGAAGGCACTTCAGTTTTGTGGAGGGTCTATATATTCAGTTTCATGTCTGCAGTTTTTTCAGACCATACCACAGAAAACAGAAATCAAGTTACTTACACCAGGATCAATCTTTGCAGCAGCTTGTGGTTTCACTGGTTTGGTAGCAGACAATTTAGCTGCCAACAGTTCACTACATAAATAATCTACCAAAATAATAAGAAAACATGTTTTTCATGACCAGACAAAAGTATGAATAGAAACAGTATGTCACTGCCGTTAAAAAAAATCACACACCTACACTGCACACCAAACATCACTTTCACTTATGTTGTCTATGTATGTGTGAGTGACAAATATCATCTTGAGAGAATACAAGTTGAAACCATAAGATTGTGTACATCTATCTTCATACATTTGAGAAATTAGTGTATCATTCATATTCCCTATCAAAGTCACTGGTAAAAGCTCTTGGCGAGAAAACTTGCAAATTACAGGTAACAGTAAGTTTGAAATGCAATTTATACCACATTTTCTTCTGTTGGTCTGTATTTTAGAAACCTTGAAGAATTTGCAAATATTCACCAACTACCCCTTTGAAATAACTCTGAAATTCACATTCATTCTGGCAATACTCTTAGAATAGAAACAACACTATACAGCATGATATTGGAGAATCGTTAAACACTGACAGCAAACATTAGCTTTAAACTTGAAGAAACTTACTTAGCAGCTTGTATCTATTTTGTTGATTTCCTAGTCTGTTAATCATTTCACCAGTAATCAGTTCTGGGTACGGACAGCCCAGTTCTCGTAGAAATGTACTCACTTCTAGTTCAAAGCTTTCAGCATCATCTGCACCTGTGAGGAAGATCAATGAATTTTGAATTGGTGATAAAAGATCACAAAAAAGAATGTACGTCAAAATATAAAGAAAGTCTCAAAGTAGTCTTGATTGTATAGGTCTTTCACTAACGTTATAAACTTACTTTAGTTTGAATCTGCACAACCAATAAACGGCATTGAGAACAAGTCATCGTTGATGACACAGTCCCCACTTGTTAATGGGTACTTTGATTACATGTCCTCAGAGAGGATAGAGTCCTCTTCATTAATTAGGTCTGTGATAAAAATACTTTGATACAGATAGCGCTCAATGGCAAGAATGACCTACATACAAGAAAGACCTACATATGTATGACATAGGTTAATGTCCTTGTACCAACTTTGAATAAAATCGTTTGAGATATGCCTGAGTATTATGGCTCTGTACATGAAAAAATCGTAACAAAATGGCCGCACGGCAGCCATATTGGATCGTATCACATAACAAATTGACATGCATATGTATGACAGTAGTCAATCTCCTTGTACCAACTTTGAATAAATTCGCTTGATACATGTCTGAGTATTATGGCTCTGTACATGAAAACATCGTAATAAAATGGCTGCCTAGTGGCCATATTGGATCGTATCACAAACCAAATAGACGTACATATGTATGACATAGGTCAATGTCCTTGTACCAACTTGGAATAAAATCGGTTGAGATATGCCTGAGTTTTGGCTCTATACATGAAAAAATTGTAATAAAATGGCCGCCTGGCGGCCATATTGGATCGTATCACAAAACAAATTGACATGCATATCTATGACATTGGTCAATGTCCTTGTACCAACTTTGAATAAAATTGGTTGAAACATGTCTGAGTTATGGCTCTGTACATGAAAAAATCGTAATAAAATGGCCGCCTGGTGGCCATATTGGATCGTATCACAAAAAAAAATTGACATGCATATCTATGACATTGGTCAATGTCCTTGTACCAACTTTGAATAAAATCGGTTGAAACATGTCTGAGTTATGGCTCTGTACATGAAAAAATCTAATAAAATGGCCGCCAGGCGGCCATATTGGATCGTATCACAAAACAAATAGACTTGCATATCTATGACATTGGTCAATGTCCTTGTACCAACTTTGAATAAAATCGGTTGAAACATGTCTGAGTTATGGCTCTGTACATGAAAAATCCTAATAACATGGCCGCCAGGCGGCCATATTGGATCGTATCACAAAACAAATAGACTTGCATATCTATGACATTATTCAATGTCCTTGTACAAACTTTGAATAAAATTGGTTGAAACATGTCTGAGTTATGGCTCTGTACATGAAAAAATTGTAATAAAATGGCCGCCTGGCGGCCATATTGGATCGTATCACAAAACAAATTGACATGCATATCTATGACACTGGTCAATGTCCTTGTACCAACTTTGAATAAAATCGGTTGAAACATGTCTGAGTTATGGCTCTGTACATGAAAATATCGTAATAAAATGGCCGCCTGGCGGCCATATTGGATCATATCACAAAACAAATCGACGTGCATCTGTATGAATATGAAGTAATCCTTGTACCAAGTTTGAATGAAATCGCTCCTTGCATCTCTGAGATATCTGCGTGAACGGACGGACGCACGGACGCACGCACGGACGCACGCACGGACGCACACACGGACATGACCAAACCTATAAGTCCCCCGGACACGTGTCCGTGGGGACTAAAAAGAACTAGGTATTTAATTGATGTTGTAAGGAACACACAAGGTAAAAAATACCAGTTAATGGCACAACAGATCTAATTCAAATAATTAAAATGAATTGAGAAAATTTTAGTTGTAGTAGTATCCTACTGATGTGCATTTCTGAAATAAATGGGATCAGGACATTTCATACAGTAATGAGTCTATGCTAATAGTCTGATATGAGGAATGTCATAAATATGATACTTCGCTGGGTTGCATGGTAGTTTGGGGCATTGTGATTGAGTTTTGTGAATGACACGTCATCACATTATGAACCACTGAATGAATATTACTTGAGTGAAGTTATCCAAATGATAGATACTCACTTGTGGTTGCATTTACAGCTTCTTCAAGTCCACAGTAAAGCTGTAATTCAGTTGCTACCCAAGCAACTAATTTTGTGAACTCCGGTGAAGATGGACCACCTTCAACAGCTTTGCCGAGGCCTCCCTCCCCCAACATTGGGCCACTGTACCTGCAATTTGAATAGTAAAATGAACATTAGTGAGAGTTCCTCCAACATTGGTGATAGCTCCTCCAACATCGGGCCACTGTACCTGCTATTTGAATGGTAAAATGAACATTGGTAATAGTTCCTCCAACATTGGGCCACTGTATCTGCAATTTGAATGGTAAACTGAACATTGCTGATAGCAGCAGCTCCTCCAACATTTGGCCACTGTACCTACAATTTAAATGGTAAAATGAACATTGGTCAGAGTTCCTCTAACATTGGGCAACTGTGCCTGCAATTTGAATTGTAAAATGAACATTGGTGAGTTTTTAGTACATATCATTGTGCATGATCACTTATTTTGATACACTGTACAAGTTGGCTTTGTTAAAACAATGCATTGGGTAAGCTTATGTTTTATTTACTTTTCAGGTCATCACAGGCATCATTTTATATCAGGGTGAATTACTTTCAAGTACCCATGAGAAACTTTGAAAAGCTCTGACAACTTCAAAAGTAAAAGGTTCATTGCCTTTTAGTTTGAAGAGTGCATCAGACATAATAAATATTGATTAATATTAGATCCAAACAAAACAATAACAAAGCGGCCGGTCACTGATCCTCCTCTACTACTAGCATAACTGACTGACTTTCCCCTTGGCCTAAAATTAATCCCTGATGGCAATCAATTACACTGGATATTAACCAACTTCACAACCACATGCAGTTGAATTTTGAACAAGATTTTGATTGAGTTAGATGTAGGCCAAGCTGGTACTTGAAATGAGTTGTGTTCTTGAGGTTGAGGTTGATGGTTTATCCAGATTTTAGACTCAGTTGGATTCAGCCAAAGTGACTGGCTATAACCAATATGCCTATGGACATTTACACTGTCACAGAACCGGTCAGCTTGTCTACAAACTGGATGTCTAAATGATAATGAACATGCACCAAGCTCAATATTTGCATTAGTATTGACACTGGAGTGATATGTGTACATGATGTACTTTTGACATTTAAAGCAATGAATTTCCTGTTCCAATAAGAATTTTAATAGACAGTTCACGGGTTGAGGTCACATTTGTAACTTTACTTGACACCAATCCTTGAGGGGTAAAACAGCAGCATATACTAATTTATTTGTGAAGCGTATTGTATAAATGTAAACTGTGCATATCAGATATCTCATAACAATAACACTTTATCACTGAAGCGTATGCATGTACCTTGGGCCATGCACTATATATAGCATAATGTTATTGTGGAACGAGTTGCCTACAGATCAGAAGTTTCTGAAGATCCCCAAACACCATAAATGATGACGTTCCATCCATAAAAATTGAAAATAGCGACTTCTACTTTGACTGCCAAACTATCCAGATGTGCTCTTGACTTGCTGCAATAGTATTGACCTTTAAAAGTCCACAGAGACTCTCCCCGCACGATAACCATTAGTGTATCCTTTAATACCTTCATATTGTCAATGTAACACTATATTGGCGCTGCCCAACAGGGTAAGTTATCATGCACTAGGCTGAACAAAAACCGTCAAATCACGCGTTCGTTACTTAGCATTTGATTTTTGCTTGAACGAGGATGTCTTTTATGTTTTTTCCTTTTATATGTATGATACATTTTTCTGGAAATGTTGTGGCCAGTGTTTGACCGCCCTGAACCCCTGAAAAATGCATATTTAAAAATAAAAATATTTTGGGAAAAAAAAATTCCTGCCGACCTACCTACCCTATTTTTGAAAACCATGTTATCGGAACAGTACAATTTATTTTTTGGGGGCCCTATATACAGAATGTCATTGTACTGACTGGCCATATCACAATCTTCATTCTTCACTATGGAAGCATACTGCAACTTATTTTCTTGCGTTTTTGCTTGAACTAGAAGCATCACGATTTTATTCGTTGTGAAAACTTAAGTATTCTCCAGTGTCCGTATGGATGCAATATGCTCTGGTCATGTAATCACTGATGTATGATTAAACTGTTATTAATTTATAACAGTTGGAAGGGCTCACTTCAAAGTAAGAAGGCAAAGTGGGGGGGGGGGGAAAGAGGTGAAGGGGAAATTACTTTCATATACACGGTTCTAAAGATTTAGAAAACCATGAAAAACACCTCCGGGGCCTGTCCGAATACGTGAATGCACATGCCGCATGTCGCCATGGTTCAAGCTGAAAAGAAGGTCCTAAAAATCATGTTACTTGTTTGACACCCGAAAGAAGGAGCAGTGATGGGTTTATTAACACCTTCAAAAGGTACATAAGATTGCATTCAGAAAAATGCATTGTTTTCTAATACTTGTTCGTGTAATTATTCTTTCTTTAAGATAAAAAGTATAAATTTATGTGAACGAGCATTTTGCTGATACTGCAATATTTCGGTGTCGGAACGACATATGCGTCGACTGCACATGTGCGACGCATCGTCAGGCTTGAATGCATGCGTCGAATCTGCCAACTCTAGTCCAGTGATCGTGACATTGCGAATCATCGAAAAACCTTGCCTTATGTATTGAAAGAGGCTTACCCAAGATCTTCTAAACTGTCTAGGATGTCATTTTCGAATGCAGCCATTCTAAATAATCTGTACAATTAATTTTGCAAGTCGGTGATCTCGTCAATCACATTACACGTCTCTGGCTGAATAGCACTTTGGGACCGGTCCTCTAATTCACATTCAGATTCATTTCAGATTCGTAACTTATTAACTTTCTGATCTTTTCTTGGCGAGTTAGTTATAATATTCGATCGGGCAGGCCCAGAGATACTGGAGGGCAGCGGGAATCATATTCAGTGGGAGGGCATATTTTCAACATATGCCAGTGGAAGGGCAGTTACGAACAGCTGTATTTTCCCCTCAAAATCTTTAGTTCAAGGTAAAATCAGTATATCAGCCTCTGAAACATGTTTTGTGATGATTTCGTAAAATTGAGGAAATTTACCGGTTGGCAGCACCTGTAAATTGTTCCAAATATAGGAGATATAGCAAAGCCACCATGTCTTTTACAGCTTGTTCGTATTGTTTGCCTACTTCAACCAAATCATAAGCTTACCAGGACCTGCGCTATGAGCTCACTCTGGTAATAGCTATTTTTAATTATTTAAGACAACCTGTATAGGCTTGCCAAGACATGATCATGAAGTTAACAGGACAGAAAATATATGTATTTGTATTCAGACTATATCAGCACAATCTACATGTATTCGTAACTTCTTGGAGTTCAGGTAAGCACAATAAATTACGGAGAATGACACCTTTACTTCCCCAAATATTTTTGTTCGTAGAAGTAGAATATTTTTGAAAATCAAGTGTCCTACTCCATGCTGTATGAAAAAGTGTAAAATCACGTGAAGAAAACAACAAGCGCCCTCTTTCCAGTTTTCTAATTTAAGATGACCCTCATTGATTTTGTAGCCCACCCCGGCCATAACAACTGAACGCTCCCTAAACTTGGTTCACGTGATAACGCTCTGTGTTATTGTTGCTTTTCTCTACAATACTATTGATCGACTCAGTGTAAATCATAATAATGATCATTTGACAGGTGCAGATTCCCGGATCAAATGAAATAACATCAAAAGTAATTTATTTTGTTTACCTGAACCTAACAAGATATCCCAATAAAAGAATAGCGACGATCACATCATTTCCTCCGAGTATACTTCGTGAACAGTAAATCGTAAAATACGATCATTTCATTTCCTCAGAATAATCTGCGGCATTTTAATGCTGACTTCAGTGACATAGTTGATGAGTGCAACAAGAGCACTGCCGAACTAGATTCCTGGGTGTACATCTACACTGTTGCTGTTTGATTTTCCGTCACTCCGAAATTAAAAAGGTGATTTGGCGAGGTAAACGATCTCACATTCGCTTGAATGGATTGTTTACCCAGTTCTATACGCAAGGTACGTACAAACGTGCAGGCGATACAAAGAAAACAAACAAGTGAATAAGTAGGTAAATACATATTTACATATAAGTGATAAATCAAATTATGTCAAATGTGGTGTTTGAAACCGACTCCGCGGCCAATTTCCTAAGCCCTTCCCGAACTCATCAAGTAACTCCCTTTCATCATGAAGGTAGTTTCAAATGAATTTAAGAAGTAGTGTTATGTAGATTGGACATTAGAAAATACTGCCGTATTTCCTACTTATTGTTGTCTTGATGGTAACTATGGCCACAACATGCAGAAATGAGAGGAACTGGTCCAGGCTTAACTCTGTTCTTACACATTTAAGTTTCGATAACAGGCTGACCCTGTCAAGTATATTTCAAACACTGTTGAGTCTACCCAGCAGCAAGATTTTGCTGATCACGCTTTATACGGTGTGAAATGTTCAATATCGCTGTTTGCGGTTTCATGAACTACCAAATACAGCTGTGTACGCGCGCAACATTAAACACTTGAGATTCGGACAAGTTTTATAGTCTGAGCCATAAATTACTGTGGTATGGCTTAATTTTAGCATCAATGTATTAACCACTAGCAGGTTTTGTTTTTATGATTCTTGCGGAAAATTCGGATTTATTTTCACATATATACGTGAAAGAAAAATTACGTCATTTGCGAAAAGTGCTATTTTGATAGGGAATTGAGAATTTTCGGGGCAATTCTTGCTGGCAAAATGTGAATACTGCATTTCCTATACAGTACAGCAAACACAAAAGTTTGCTTTCTGAAAGGCACTGAACGTATGTTGAGATACATGTACTTTCAGTCAATTTCTTATTTTATGTAGTTATAATGCCATCGGCCTGCAAAGATTGTTGAATAATTTGTCGACATATTCAGCCAAATGGAGGTTGAAAGTCAATATTACAGTATCAAAACTAAGGCGGTATTTAGAAATTCGGGTGGCCTGAGAAAATACGAGAAATGGTTTTACAATGGTGAAAAAATATCAGTTGTATCTTACTTTGGTATTACGTTTTCCTTTAGTGGTTTTGGTACATGGCACAGAAAGTGATAGCCGAGCAAGCATGCAAATCAATGTTTGCCTTGAAAAAGTCTTTATCAAGGTATGATTCCACTGTATCTAAGTATTTCAATGAAAATTTTTGAGTGTAAGATTTTGTCTATTTTAATGTATGGAAGCAAAATATGGGGCTTCCACATGGCAGAGAATGTTGAAAGAGCCCAAAAATTTGTAAATGTGTGTCGGGTTTATACAAAACGTGTCAAATCCTGTAGTTTATTATGAGCTCGGTAGAATACCTTTGCATTGTTTGAGCTAGGACGAATATATGTGTGTATATTCGTCCCAGGTTTGAGATACGAGCAAATTATTGAGTATTGATTCAAAATTTTATACATGAGCCACAATCGCTTTGTGTATGAATGTTATAAATACCAATATAAGGAAGCTGAAAATAATCATAATTGCTGGGTTTTTAATATAAAACAACTGTTGTTGTCATATGTTTTTGGCTTTGCAAGGCTGAATCAAGATGTTGATGACGAAGTATTAAAACAGAGGGTTCGTGATAATTTTATTCAGTCATGGAACTCAGATTTGTTAAAATATTCAAAATTGGATATTTACCGTTCTTTTAAAATTACTTTCAACTGTGAATCATACCTTACAACTATTGAGGACAATCAGCTTTGTGTCGTTTGAGATCGTCAACTCACCAACTGAGGATTGAATCTGATCATTCAAGAGGTATTTCAAGGGAGAATAGAAAGTGTACGTTTTGCAAATGTGGTGCAGTAGAAGACGAATATCACTTTTGTTTGGTATGTCCGCTTTATGATGACCTAAGAGAAAGGTAGGCCCTACTTACCGAGGTATTTTATAGAGATTGTTATTATCGGAAATTCATTTTGTTAATGCAGTTAGAGTCTCGAACAACAGAGTATTTTTTTTTTCTTTCAAACGCAGAGAGAGACGTAAACGTGCTTTAGAGGTGTAGTCTTTTTGTAGTTACTTTTGTCAAATTGCTTTTGTCATAATTAAAGTCCTCATATGTGTCCAGGCATCTTTATAATCATGTAGCCTACGATAGGCCGGAGGCCAAAGTACTGAAATAAACATAATGATAATAATAATGAAATATGGTAAAAACTTTTACCAGATTTTTTTAATTTGAAAAAAAAAATAGCTAAAGTCTGCTGGGTTTTTTCTAAGGTAGGTCGGGTTACCGGAATTTTTTTATCTGGCCCGATGATGATGATGATGATGATGATGATGATGATGATGATGAGATGATGATGATGATGATAATGATGATGATGACAATAATGATGATGGCGATTGCAATGATAATGAGAGTAAGAGAAGACGGTAGATGAAGAAAACGTTGCGATGTGATGTCGGCGATGGTAATGGTTAAGATGATGATGAGGGTTCCTTTACAACTTTCAGGAAAAATTAAAAGTATATGAGGAGCACCCGAAAACATTCTGAATCTGAAGCGAACTTAAATGAAAATTGTTGACCTGTCCGCTTGTTCGATCAACCCGATTACTTTTCTCCACGTATATTGACCGTCTAGGATATTTCACCAAAGAATAGTCTTTACCTATTTACTGCATCCCAGTGAATTAATTTTATCAAAAATTGATGAAGCCACTCGGATTTTAAGTGTAGATTAGAGATTTAGGCATATATTTTGAAGTGCACGTTCTGATTTTAAATTACCCATCATTCTCAAAGGTTCACCAAGATGGCGACGCTGAAGGAAGCCGTGTCCATGTACCAACAACTGACAAAAGAGTGGGCAAAGAAGCCACCGAATTTAGATAAATGTGGAGAACTCCTTGGAAAGTTAAAGGTGCAGTATAGGTTTCTTGGTTTCCCAACGATCATTTCATTAGACAGTCTCTAGACAAAGTATGTTTGAGTGCATCGTATAACAAGCTCGCCGGGTCGCATGATTCATCAGAAACGAGAGGCGACTGACTTCGACACTTCTCATTGATATTTCCAATATTCATATCAATGGTAAAGCGAGAAGGTAAACTGTGACTGATTTTTCCCCTGTCGCTCATAAGTAAATCGAACATTTTTTTCACCTATAAGGAGTGTGATATAAGTCTGAGAGTCTGAGCGGCATGCCCTGTTTGAGGTCGTGTTGAACTTGGTAATTGCCTCAGTCTGAACCCACGTTGTTATTATCATTCATTGATTTGATTGCTCTTTCTTGACTAAGGTTTTGTTGCTAAGTATTGGTTTATGATATACCCAAAAATCTGTTAGGGCTGAGTTGCTTAGGTCAAGTACATCAGTTTGACAAGTGACACGGGACATTAGACAAACAAATACTTCATTTGGTTGTAATTAGTATTCGCTTTACCACATCTTACACACCACGTAAGAACATACACAATAGAAAGGAGTGATAACCACATACAAATGAATCGTTGTATAAGGTTTTTGTGAGCTGCAGAATGCGTTAGAGCAGTGTTATAAATGATAATGGGTACTACAGATAATTCATGAAAACAAATTTGAATTATACTGGTATCTCCAGTCTTGATGTGTGTTTTTACCTTTTTGAAATATGCCAGTAAACAAATTACATAGTCAGCTGAAACAAATCTAATGATGAATATTTTTGTTTTGTACATCATGGAGGTAGTAGTACTATTTCTTCTCTACATATGTCAATTTCAGCTGTGTGTACAGTATGATGTGTAGATCACAAATGTCGTTATGCTATAGTCAGACCATTGTGAAACCCTTCTTACATGTAAGATTCCTGTGTCCCAGTCTCTGCATTTACCTGCTGCCAGAGAACACATAACATCATACAAAGGGGTAGTCATTTTCATGTTGGTGGTTGGAAACAATCAAGCATTTGATATGATTGCCTTTGAAAGAGAGGTTAGGTGTACAGTTAAGTTGAATGCAATGTTTGCATACTTTCAAAAGGTGTACTGTCGTTTGATTCTTTAATACTGACTTGGTGTTCCATAATAAGCTTTTTCATTAGTCATTGTCATTTGTCTTTATCGTCTTCTTGACACAGTTTACATGGAATTCTGATATTTGGTTGAAAATTTGCGTCAATTATTGAATTTAATAACATTTCAGACACATTGCAGCAGCAGAAGTGTTGGCGCCAGGATGATTTTTCCATTGCTGTAATCACTTCAAATTGTACAAAATTAAATGTTTGTTCTGTTTGACTCCATTCACAGATAATGCTCCTGAATCTACAGTTTTTACCAACAGATGAAAGTGGTCCAACAAAACAAGAACTGATCATTGCCCGTAAGTCATTTTTCAGTGCGATGTTTGATTCAATAAAATAGCAGCATCTCTAAATGTTTGTTTATTTTGTCAACAGTCTCTGGATGAGTTCGAAGTTGGACGTTCCTCCACTCTGTCACGACTGGAGTCTCAATTTTTCTTAGTTGTTCTGAACAATTCCTGTTAACAGTTCCACTTTCCCAATTGGTAACATTGATGGGTTGGGATCAAACCATGGGAGTGAAGGGGTTAGTATTATCATATGAGTGATAATTCAAGGCTAAAGAACCAAGTCAGGGTATTGTTGCTGAACTTGGTACCATAACATAGACTCTTCTCATAACATGAAGATAAGTGTGCATACTGTTTCTTCTGCAGGTGACATTCTTGAAATAGGAGCACAATGGAGCATTGCCAAAAAAGAAATCCCATCCTTTGAACGCTACATGGCACAGCTCAAAACCTATTACTTAGATTACCAGTAAGTTGGCTTTGATTGATACATTCAAGGGACAATAATGAAACAAAAAATAAACTATTGATGTGTACAAGAATTTATAAATCTTAGTTTTGTTACTTTTCTTTAGTCAGTCATTTTGACATTAGTATATTAACAAACAATCTCTAAGTCTTCGGTAGAATTTTTGATTTTTGCTAAAGATATTTTTCGGCATTTGTATTGTGCATGTTGTCAACAGTTTCATATGGACTGGTACTCATCGTTAATGTAAAGTTTGATATTATTCCTGTAATTTTTTTCCCATGTGTTCAGGAATGATCTACCTGAGTCAGCATACAGATATCAGTTACTTGGCCTAAATCTCTTATGTTTACTGGCACAGAATAGGCTAGCAGAGTTTCACACTGTAAGTAATTTATCTGTCAGTGAAAGATTAGTGCAATGCATGCATGATCATCATCAATGTTATTGATCACTTGGGTGTGTTGGTTAATAGTGTAACACCAATGCATGCAGGAAAGCTAATTAATGTATGCCAATCAGAATCAGAATCAGAGCAGCACAAAGTTCAAAATGATTCACAATATACTGTGCTTACTAGTTTCTGTCTACTTTCATGGATTTTTCTTTTCTTTAACGAAAATGTGTGATAAACTGAGAGCATATTATAGTCTATAACAGCATATGATGAAGGAACTTGATAATTATAACATCAATAAAATAATTTAGCAATAATGCTCTCATCTAATGCAACCTGAAACCTGAAAAAATTGTAGTTCTTAGTTTTAGAACATTTTTTGCATTACCTGATGCTAAGATTTTCAAAATTATCAAAGCGAAACTTACAAAAAAATCCTCATTTTATTTGTTTGTTTGTTTATTTCTCTATTTACTTATGTATTTATTTTTGATACAGGAATTAGAACTTTTACCATCAAAGGAAATTCATAGCAATATTTACATCAAACATCCGGTCTCAATGGAACAATACCTTATGGAAGGTAGTTATAATAAGGTGAGCAGATCTGATTGTTCTCTCTCAGTACTAGTGCTATGATACAGTCTTATTGATGAATCATAGGTTTTTCTCTCAATAATTTGAAATTTGTACATATATGCCATGATTTCTACTGATAGAAGGGCAGTTCCTGCACCCTTTATCATAGAGACATATATTAATTTATCTTGCAACAAATTTTACGCTGTTCTTTTGATTTCGGTAATTTATGGTACATTCAACTATTTGCTTTGTACTGGTAATCACCTTCAACATAGGTGTTTTAGATTTTAGGGAAGAGAGAAGACAGCTTGGAGAGCTCATCAAGAAAAATTTTGAATTTCATTACTTTGTTCTTCTTGATTACATGCTGCACAGCATTTAATAAATGAGAAATTTAGAATAGTTATCTGATAACAGACAATATAGCATGTTATACATGCCTCGTTTATCGAACATCGCATGCTCCATAGGATTCAACGCGCCAATGATGTCATGGGCCGCATAGTCATCATTTGACTGAAAGTGAACTGGAACTATTTTCAACTCAACAACTTTTGGATGTAAAAATGTTGAAATTACATGTTTTGCATAGGAAATCAGATTTTAGAAAATTTTGCACCAAAAAATTGATACACCGCATAACAGTTGTTTCAATATATCAATGCGCTATTTGATGATGAAAATCGTTCCATTTTTAACACATTTTCGTCTGAGGTGGAAATAAAGCATTTGACTATCACTTGCCAATAAACCTAAATATTTGGAGTGAAAAATGTGTGAGAGAGACATGTAATAAAACATAGCCCAAACATAAGACTATGTACCCTCACAGCAGGAGATCATTTGCCCTTGTTACGTTGGGCAAATGGTCACCTGCCCTTGGGCACATATTCCCATGTTTGGGCTATGATATATATTTATGTATGTAAAATGTAAAATTACATTCAAAGATAAAACACAATTAAAAAAAAAATCACCCTTGTCAAAGTTCACTCACTGCTAGTAATTTTCCTCAACTACCCAGTACTAAGCTTATTTTCATATGTAAATGCTTGAGAAAGAATGAATTTTTTAAAGCAGTTTCTCAAGTACTGATAAAGGACTCCGTTTATTCTTTACCATTCTAGTGAGTCAGTGTTATGATTAGACTTGGAATTTTTTTCACCCATTAGGTCTTCCTAGCTAAAGGAAATGTGCCAGCTGATAGTTACAACTATTTTATTGATATTTTGCTGGGTACAATAAGAGATGAAATAGCTGCCTGTGCTGAGAAAGCATATGAAAAGATAGCATTTGGTGAAGCTGCCAGAATGCTCTTCTATCAAAAACAGAAAGATATGAAAGAGTACGCTGCAAAGGTAAGTTCATCAGTGATTTGCTTGCCTAGTGACAAGACATTATTTTCCATAGTTTCAATCAGATCATATTTTCAGAAAGTAAAGCCTCCATCTTGGAATTCAAAATAATTTTTTTTAAGTGAGGTATTGAACTGTATACACAGACTAAATTGCAGTGTCTCGCTTTGATGTAAGGGTAGAAATCTATTAACCTTTTCAGTGTACTGATATCATAAAACTTTGCACTGAGATACCATTGAAGGTTCACCCAATGACATTGTGACATGCATAGCGCCCTCTGGAGACAAAGTGATATTACTCTAGTGTGGATGCATCCACACATCTGAACCTAATACCAATAGAATTCTAGGAAGAGTTAGATTTGCTGATGTTACTTCACTAAAAGTGGGAAGAATCTGGGCTAAATGTTCCCAGTTCACTTTTGGTTAAAGATGAATGTTAATTCCAGTTCATTTATTAATTTGTTTTGAGTAATATCTTTCATGATCAAGACGGTAATATTTGCTGCTGACTAACAAAGATAAGGTTGTAGCAGTCAGCCTATATGATTTTGTTTATCACTGGTATCAGTATATATTGCTTTAGATGTAGTGTCCATTGCTATGCTGTCAAGTGTGCGTACATTATTTCTTGTAAGATTTTACTCCTTCAGTGTTGTCTCTCAGTACAACTTTTAATCTTCAATTTCCCTGTAGCAAACTAAATCTATCACTGAGAAATTAAGACGACGGAGCTATGAAAAATAACATTATTTAAATGTGTCATTTTTTCTTTTGCAGAGGGAGTGGGTTTTAGGAAAGGACAACTACTTCCACTTTCAGAATGAAGAGAAAGAGACAGAAGAGACGATACCATCAAACTTGATTGCACAGCAAGCGATAGAATATGCCAGAGAGTTGGAAATGATTGTGTAGAATAGATCAGATCTGTACGGTTTTTTTTATGTGAAATCATCCGATAATTTCAGTATCTGTAGTACTTGTATCAATGATAGAAAATATACTGCTAAGTAAATGGTATGCAAGTTGGGACCGCACCTGAAAAAATCAAAGTAAAAGGATTTTGGTTGAGGTGGAATTACCAGGAAAATGGTGTCCATATGTTATTCATACATCCAATGTATTCTTATAAGGCTACATGGTTCAATACTTAGACTCACAATATTATTGACATGTACTATAGCAGAGGAAGAGCAATACATGCAAAATCATGGCATGTGTACTTCCAGAGTCATAGAACATTACCGTCTACGCTAAGTAGGAGCTTTTCCGTTTTCTTTTCATTCTTATGTATTGTAATATTCCTTCCTTTTTTGGCAGATGGAATACAAGTTTTTTGTGAAGTAAAAACGTTTAACTTGATGCTGTTTGGTGTATGGTTTGAAATTTTGTACCTCAGAGGTCTATATTTGCACATCAACATTTCCTTGCGTCTCAGTGTGTAAGGAAAATAACCCTGAAAACAGTATCCATGAAATTGTTCCAAGTTGATTAGAATTGACATACAAGTATATGAGCAACTTATATTGGTAAACATACGCTACATGTACCTCCCATTTTTCTACAAAATTTAGAAAATAAGGCCAACGAATATTTACAAATGTTATCATTTGAACAGATCTAGAGGTCATCCACATGGACGTATAAATCAAATATCAGTAGTTTCATGGTGTTTTCAACAGAATTGAGATGATTAGTCCTAAAAATTTACTTATGCTAGTGTCATCTGTAGACACTGACTGCTGTCATCCATGGATATTACAAAATAAATCTGAAGTCATTGTACAGCTATTTCTGAGAAGTAGATATTTTGATCAAAAATGGAAACGGGGCCAAAGTCCCTGAAGCTACTACAGACGTGGATACAAAATTAAGTATTTCCTGACTGTATTAAATTATCTCACTACTGTCATCCTTGGGACCTGTAAACCAAATATGAAAGCTGTCTGACCAGCAGTTTGATAAAACAAGCGACCCAACAGTCGACAGAGCTCGTGCTGTGTTATGTAGAGAATAACTTTTTGTGACACATGTATTGATGAAGAAGATGGATATCTTTGATAGCTCATTTCAGGATGGCCTGACCAAAATGGCAAAATTAGCTGCAAAAATACAAAATAATTTCAATATATTACATTAAGATAAAGCCTAGGAACCTGTATATCAAATATCAAAGCTATCAGATGAGTAACTTTTGAGAAACAAATATTTTGACGAAAAACGGCAAAAATGTACCCAAAAATACAAAAATTGAAGATTTCAACAAATTTCAATATATCACACTAAGACAACCCCTAGAAACCTATATTCCAAATATCAAAGGCATCAGACAAGCAGTGTTTAGAAACACATTTTTTGACCCAAAATGGCAAAAATTGACCAAAAATACAAAATTGCAGATTTCATCATATATTCAATATATCATATTAGTTCATCTGTAGGAACACAATATCAAAGCTGTCAGACAAGCGGTTTGATGAAATAAAGTTTTGACCAAAAGTGACAGAAAAATTCCTTAAATATTCAGATGTGCATATTTCATCACAATTTGAACAAATCTAAATTCGGTATCCCTAGGGACCTGTATACCAAATAACAACACAGTCTGACCAGCAGTTATGAAGAAGATGGTTTTTTACCAGAAACACCTTTTTGGCACTAATTTGCATATTTTCAACAAAATCAAAAAATTAAAAAAAAACAGCTCAAAATCATATTTTTCATCTACACAACAAATATCAAATCAGTAAGTACTGCGGTTCTCAAGATATTTACGTGGACGGACACCTCACAAACGGACGTACATACATACAGACTGACGCCGGACGGATACCCATCCCAATAGCTTCTAGAGACTATAGTCTATAGTAGCTAAAAAAATGGTCAGAAATAAAATTCCAATGCAAAAATAATAAATCACAAATTTTACTGCAGCTACCCCATGATTCTACATGCCAAAAAATTCAGTTATACAAATTTCAAGATGTTTGACTAAAACTTTGATATCATAATTTGCAAATCACCTTAGTTTTGGTATAACGTATTCTTCCAGTTGAACTTTTCTCATCTTCAATCACGGATGCAACAAAAAACATACTCCATTAATTTTTACACAAACATATCAGCCCGTACTAATAATGAACCAAAGTTGTGTTGGGGAGGAGTGGAGGGTATCACACCAAAGTTCTGATGCACTCTACACACAATTACCCATAACAACCAATCAGGACAGTAAGATGTATGATACCTTGCACAATGTGAGCGTTTATTAAGATTCTTTCTAAACCCTCTAAAAGATCAAGTGAATTCCATTGTTAGGAGGATCTAATTCTGCAAGAAAACAGCCCAAATCAGAAAAGTAATACTGCCACAGATGTGTAAAATACATCTTCAGTAATCAAACATATTCAAAATAAAATCCAGCTGTACGGCACTCATACTGCAATGGCGTAAGAACTGGATTCATGTTTGTGTCAATTGACACATTTCCATTCAAGGGAAAGCTACAAAATTCCAAATAATCATAGGAAGGGTCCTAGGTGTAATTAGAATCCTAGCAGTGGCTACATTGTTGCACACGGCACTCTAAAACTCCTCATGAACAGAATCATCATTTGTACTGTTGGCACAAAAAAAAGGTACAAAATTAAGAAACCTCTGATAAATTGAAGTATTTTCAAAAGACTCGATAAATTTACAATTTTTTTTGCTGTGAAAGCTAATCTACTTATTATACAAAAGTCAGTCCTTTAAAAGACTGCACGTCTATTCAGAAAATAACCCAACATCAAGCGTTCATGCAAGTTTTACCAATATACACTTTGATGATGATGATAATATTTATAGTGCAAAGGTTACGCGGCTCTACCAACATGCCAATGTTATCTATGTCTAAATAACAGGGATCTCCAATCACCACTTGGAAATTCCATATCCCCATACCTGTTCCACATCCAATAGCGACTTTTGTTACTCATACGAGATTTTACTTTGACATGCATTATGTCAACCCCTTTCTCAGTTATCACATCAAAGCCAGTATCTATGATAAGTGATGAACACAGAGGGCCTATGCACACTGTAACCTCTGTCACAGAGCATAGCTATCAGTTTGTTGGTATGGTAACAAGGATATCACAGATAATGAATAGCTGTATTCTTAGACAACACCTTTATACGATGGATGGAAATTACATGAGAGCATGTTACACAAATAAGCTGTCAATAAAACAGAGAAATATAAGGAAAGATTTTGTTACACATTTCAACAATTAAACAATAACATTATGAAAGCTTTGCCATTTGGTATTAATTTGTGCGGCGACAATTTACCCCCCTTACGGTGATGGCATCAAGGTGTAAGTCTGGAAGCCACAGAAATTGCGCTTCCAAAAATTTACAGTAGAGATCAGCAAACTATATCCAATTATAACAGAAGTGTAATTAGTGTTTGTACTCTAAAAAACACTCACAAGCAGTGAATGCTCATTCCTGAAGCACAACTGTCTCTGTACCTTAACAATTCATCTTTTAATCAGCAATACAGCAAACAGGTTAGCCACTAGCCGACTTTTACTTTCTTACTCTACGAAACACCATCATGCAAACTATTGAGTCACGAAATGATCGTCATGTATAAAGTGTGTTAGTCACACTTTAGAATCTCTAGGAAGCCTACAATCTGATATCTATTAAGTGCAAAACTCATGACTCGTTGTAAATTGCAAGCAAAAAATGCCAACATTTCAATATTTACAAATGCCTACCATGCACTACCACTCTGATATGTCATCTACAACTATATTCTAATGATAAGAAAGATGACTTTATTAATTACATAGCGTAAGGTATATAACTTCATGAATGACTTTGATTTTTGGACATTCATGAGTAGCTGTAGACAGACAGGCTACAGTAAAGTATCAATACTGACAATAGGAGAGCAATTGGCTGAGGAAAGAACTACGACAGACTGACTCATGAAAACAAAATTATTGCACGACTTGATGGCATATTTCAGATGAGATACAGAAAACCCACAGGTATGAAACAGGATGCAGCATGGAGATGAGATACAGAAAAGTCACAGGTATGAAACAGGATGCAGCATGGAGATGAGATACAGAAAAGTCACAGGTATGAAACAGGATGCAGCATGGCGTAAAATATTAAGATCATGATGAACTTGTTTTCAGATGAAAGAATTTGCTATGAAATGGCAAAGCTGGAAGAGCAGAATTACACGCAAAGACTATGATGACAAACAGACCAGCGAATACTTAACATGTATCTGTCATACTCAACTACTTTTGTTCCTGAAGCTATTAACATAATGTGTTGAACAGGCTGACAATTACCTGGCATATCTCAAGTTGAAAGTGAAGTTCCTAATGATATGGGATGACATCATGCTGATATGACAAAATAGCTTAAAAAGCATGATAGGAATGACTGCACAGGAAACGTACAGAAGAAAACAAACTCGTTTGTGCAGATTGACGGCACACATAAAGTAGGTATATAATTAAACAGATACCATGGCCTTAGTTGTTAGAATGTAACAAGAGGAAATGGTGTTGTAACATAATCCATAGCAGTGATACTACACTGAATACACTACACAATATGTAACCGACAGTAATGATACTATGTATTACTGACACTTGATGCTGGGTTTTTCCTGAACACAGTATGAGATGTGAAGTGGTGACATAACGAGTCCGATACAAGGAACAAGCACTGACCAGTTTCAAACAATCCATTCTTGTTGCTTGGCAACTGGGGCTTCCCACTTCACATCTCACAAAACTTGGCATCTAATAATAGTAAATACGATATACAATTGTAAACATGCTTATAACTCAAGGAATTTTTTCAAAACTTTAAACTCAAAATTTAATTTTTATTTTCCTAAAAATAACAACAGTTTGAAACCAATTCCTTAAGCTATATAGAGACTAACATTCATACAGAGATTTAATTTGAGCATTTCAGACTTATGACATGCTGCTAAGTGTGAAAAGTTAGGATTTGCACATTTGAGAGTGATTAGTTTCCTGTATGTACACAGTGCTCATTCTTGTTGAAGGACAAACGCCAAGAAAAGTAGTCCTGCCTCATAACAATCTTCCATTACCTTCCCAACATGCCATGCTGCCTAAAATCAGTACATTGTATCTATGTCAAACACAGTTTCAAGAAAAGAGTTGTGATCACTGTTTTACATTAAGCTGAGATGCAGACGATAACAGGAACACAAACAGCTGTCTATAATGAATTCTCGGAAGAATTTTGACTACTCTGTATCAATATAAATTCAGGTAATTTTCTGACATTGGTGGGATTTTCCAAAGGTAGGAAAAATGTCCATTTTCCACTTGTACCATCAGGAAGTGGTTGTGGACAGCTGAATTATAGGACAGGGTATTTCACACGGCAAGATCACTTCATCCATAATACAGAGGGGGATGAATGTATACTAATATTTATCTTTTAACGGCATACTTACCTACCACATTTATTTACAGAGACAAAGAAAATCCTACCGCATTCAAATAATTTGTACAATTTTGAAAAAACAAAACAATCCTTTGATCTACAAAGCACATCAACATAGTCAAATATGTACACGTCACATAAAAAGCTCTTTTTGGCATTCATATACAAAACCAAATATGAGCTAAAAACAAATGTGCTGCTTGCAGTCACACACATTCACATACACATTACCAATATGCACAGATACAAGAGTAAGCAGGCAAAAGACAGCACAAAATCAGACTGGCAGATATGTATCACAGTGTTAATTTTCACATGCATTTCAAGCACTTTTTTTTTCAATAGAAATTGGAACGACCAAAACCAAAAGAATGACTAAATCACTGCTAATTTTTTTGCTAAAACCCAAAAATTTGACTTTTTGATAAACTAATAATACTGTGGTCCAAGGAAGTTGGGGAACACTAAAAACTACCACTACCCTACCCTACACTACAAATACAGCCCATCACAGAAAACAATTCACTTTGTTTTCCACTGATTCTGCCAATCAAATTTGAGAACACTGAACACCAAGAATTTAAAATCTGTTATATGAAGTATATCAGATATACAAAAATTATTTTATTAAATACTGTAAAGTAAACACTTTGCAAAGCAAGTTATCTCAGTAAATCAACATTTTTGGTGAAAACGGAAGCATAATAAACCTTATGTACAAGATATGGGACAGTAATTAATGAGGTCAGACTTTTAGCCTCCTGTAAGAAAGAGCACTGTGATTTCAGGACAAAAAAAGCAGTTTGAAATCTGTCGGTTCTTTGAAGGTTTATTGATTTAACTATGCCATTGACATCCTATGATGATTTCAATCTTTTTGTACGCTATGTGAAGCTTATAGCAAGTGACTGGTTTCCTTAATTCATTAGTATTTAAAGTCCGACAATGACTGAAGAAGAAAAAAGTGACTATTTGAACCTTCCAGCCCACTGCTTGTCCTTGCTGGTCAGAGGTACGTAGATAACACCCATGAGATTCTTCTTCTTGATGGTGCCATCAAGCTGCTTGTCATGCTGTTCCAACATTTGACTACCTCCCGCTGGGCCTACAGGAAGAACCAGTCTGCCTCCAGGTTTCAACTGATCCAACAACTGTGATGGAAAAAGTGAAGGAGAGAGAATCATCGAGTGTCAGTGACAAAGACAAAGGTTCAGTAGTACACATGGAATCTAAAACATGGTGAAAATTTGCAAACATCTGCATATGTCAATCATAGCATAGACAGTAGAGGGGGAAGATCTTCCCCCCTCTACTGTCTATGATCATAGGTCCTTTTTAGAAATAACTTATGCTTAGGCCAAAAAAAAAAATATGTGCTGTTCCGATTACATGGTTTTCAAAAATAGGGTAGGTAGGTAGGGAAATTTTTTTTTTTTTCATTTTTTTTTAATTTCTCAATGTGCATTTTGTACGCGTTCAAACACACTACCAGTGAACAATTTCCTCATGAAACACTCAAATTAAATACCAATATATTAAAAAAAATATTCATCAGTAGAATTGAAGTGTGTGGTTTATTAGACTGTCACGGAAATTGATATGGCTGAATTACGATTCTTTGACAGGAAAGTGAACTGTTTATCCACAGGTAAATCCTCAGCTTTTTGCAGTCACTCGCAAGAAAAACACACATACTTTACGTTGAAGTTGTTTGTAGCCTCGTCAACCTGTATATTTGTCTGCTATACTTCCAACCACGGCCCAGCAGCATCACTGGCACATTCAACTCGAATAGAGTACATTTTACATTCAGAAAAACCTGGATGGTGTTCCTCCAAAATTTCTTCGAATGTTTGGTTCTGTTTAACAGAAGACAAAATCGACCTTTCTTCGCCATGATCGCATTTGCGAAACAAAACTGAGTACACGTTAAGTCCATCACGAGTCACCATTTTGTTTGAGACGAGGCCTGCTATAAGTAGGGATACCAGGCCCTTTTTTGTTCTTGGTGAAACTTACTTGAATTGTATGTTTTCTTGAAGATCTTGTCTCAGGATTTAAAAAACTGTTTGAATGATGTTCTATCTTGTCTACTTCCAGGGTTATGATTTTTAAAAAATTAAAATATGCTCAATTTTTTTGACAAATGGTCAAAAAATTTCAACATATGGCTAAGAGTCATTTTGTGGGTATCCCTATGAAAAATATAGTTGTATAATAATATTGATTCCCTAACTAATCTGCTTTAAAATACTTTTTGTGCAATATATTGTAAGAGTACGGTATAAGGAGCGTTTGTTTTCTTTACACAGAGATATGAAAATGCCAAAAATTTTGTGAGACAGAGTTGAAAATTGGACGGCACTGTGTATACTACCAGTCAAAAAGCTATTTTTCGCCATTTTCAAACTACTTTAACTTTAAGAGTTTTTAAGCTAGCTCTGTCAAATTTTGAACACTTTAATATTGAGAGATAATGCAAAAGAATACATGCATTTTAGATTTGTAAAATTACTTTAAGTTTGTATTTGAGATACACTGACAATCAAGGAGAGCCAAAAAATGTTGGACGAAATGTCAGTAAAAATAGCCACTTTTCCCCATTTTCAAACAGCTGTAACTCTCAGAGTTTTTACGCTAGCTGTACCAAATTCTGGACAGTTAAACTTGAGTAATAATAAAAAAGAATAAATATATTTTAGATCTGTAAAATTTCTTAAATGTTACATTTGAGAAATTCTGATATTCAAAAAAACAAAAATCATAGGAATATGAATAAAATAAGTCATTGTTCAACTGATCAACTCACAGTACAGAATAATCCCCCTGGAGCTGTCCTTTTTACACAAGAATATTACTCCCCCCTAAAAAGCTGTCATCTTGTTGTACTCAATTTTCCTTTAGCATTGAAATCTAGAGTCAGGGTTATGATTTTTCCTTTCCTTTCCTTAGATTTTTCATTCTCTCTTCATTTGCCCGTCTTTCAACTTGTCTTGTTTATCAATTCCCGATTCCTGCACTACCCCTGTCTGTCATTTTCCCCAGTTTACGTTAATGCTGTTTAAAAATAAAGGTTGTTTACATCGCATGCTGACTTTATTCCCATACATCATTGAAAGAGTATTCATTTCTGTTGTCAAATATCATTTTGTAAATTTTGTGTAACATCAACAGATGAAAAATGAACACAGTTTAATGTTCGCAAAACTACCAGGGTTAACGTTTGAAAACAGCTGATTGTAGCGTTGGCAGTTAGGGGCTGTTCAACGAAGTACGTACGTACGGCAAATTCACGGTAAATTCCGAACGCACAGACTTTGAAACTACTCAGAACTGACCTTAACCACACAGTTTTTGGTGTACGGGTTTATATTTTAATGATAGAATGACTATAAAAAGTAAAATTGACCAAAATTTTGCTCGATTCACTATCACAAAACACTTCCGGGTTTTCACTTGGCCTGCATAATGTGGCCGCGCTGTGCATGGCGCGGTTCGGAAATGACAACAAGAATGTAAATGAAAGATTACATCAGAAAACGGCCATGAAAATGCTTCAAACTTTCCACAAATTTAATATAACAGTTGCTGTTTGGTATACTAACTCCGATCACTGAAAATTGTCCCTGCATTTTAGCGACAACCTACCTACAAAACGCCGTTTAGGCACTGAACAACATACTGTAACGAGCCATTCCATTCTAACATAGGAAGTAGTGGCCTGAGAAATGTGCGTGCCGCAGTACCGCACGCTGTATGGCGAAAAATAATGTTTGATTTTGAGCGCTAAAATGACACAATTTTTTTTCTTTATTTTCAAAAAATATCCCATGGTAGAACGAGCAGTTGAATTGGAATTTTTTTATCGAAAATTTTATTGAATTAGACCTAATACTTTTTGAGATACAGCAGTTTGAAAACCGGAAACCGTTCAGTGTGCAACAACTGTCAGTGTCATGTCGCAAGTTTTCATATGAGCGTCTGGCATCCCTACTATAAGAATGACGTATTAGTTCTCGCGTGATTCACGCGATTTGTCATAGTTCTCGTGTGATTTCATGCGTTTCACGTTTTTTCATATCGTTATTTTACTTCCGGGTTTACGAGGCTCTAAAAAGTCTAGGGTCGGGGGGTTAAAATTGGGGTAGGTCGGGTTATCGGAACAGCACATATTTTTTTTTTTGGCCTTATATGGCATACATACATTTTCATCCGATACAATTACAATGAAGTACTGTTTCTTGTGATAGTAATTACAGCGGATTTCAACATGAGAATACTTTTCCTGTGGTTCATGAACAGCACATGAGGGTTGTTCCGTGAGGTCACCAGAATTGGATTGATCTTGTCAAATTTTCAGTTGTCTATTATGTCTTGAAAAGGAAACAGATATAACAAACTTAGCCCAGATCCATGAGAGCAAAAGAAATGTACTTACTGCCTGTGGAACTTAACAAACTTAGCCCAGATCCATGAGACCAAAAGAAATGTACTTACTGCCTGTGGAACTGTATCTGCTGCAGCGCCAACATGAATAGCATCATAAGGCCCACCCGGTGCATAACCTTGTCTGCCATCACCAGCTATAAAAATTCAAAACATGTAAAAACTTAGAGAATCAACATAGAGTCCTCATCATATTAATAATGATGCCAGAGGGATGCACAGACAGAACAAAATCATAAAGTCAAACTGACTTTGCCTGCAGGACTACAAAATTACCAGACTGAATCTAAAATTTGCTCAACAGTCCAGGACATAAATAAGGTTACAGTAGTAAGTAGTAGAAATAATCATTTTCATAATAATAACAGTACAAAAGAAATACTGAACAAAAAGACAACTAAAACAGTAATATGACAACTGAAGATGTTTGTCACTTACTGACAAGAGTCAATCTTCCTGAATCTAGAAGTTCTTTGTTAGTGTTCCTGACATTCTGAATGGATCCATCCACCAATTCCTTTATGTGATCTATTCCAACAACTCTGCCTTCCGCTCCAACCTGTTTACAGAAACATGATGTACCAGTTTGTTGTTTTTTTGGAAGAGAATATTTATGAGGATAGTGAAGCAAATCATCATGAAAAATAAAATGAAAACAACAATGGTGAAAAATTATGTAAAATTCTGTGTTCCCATTTGATGTAACTGATTTATCCATCAAGCATCTTGAAAATGTAATGAATTATTGAAGAGGGTGAAGTTGCTTTGAGATGACAGAAGTTTATACAGGAAAATGTCTTAACATTTTAGGGTCTACTATGGGGCAGGAAGGAAAACAATACTTTTCCAGAGCTTTCAATTTCATGATCCTCTTCATCTCTGTCCCCCAAATCGAATATCTTGTTTATGACATCATATCAACACCATATTTGATTCCTCCCCTGTTCTTAGCCACAATGTTAGTGTCCATTCTTAAAACAAACAAATGAGGAGAGTTCTTTCATTGAAATGTCTGAATATTTTGCCAAAAGTAGAGTATATATCTCACCATAAGTGCCATACAGACTGTCAAGTAGCCACTACCGGACCCAACATCTAATGCTCTGTTTCCTTCCTTGAGATGTTCTGACAGCAACTCTAAGGCATGGGCATGCTGCAAAGAAAGATATTCAATGAGAAACACTGGTCGGAATTATCTCCATTATTGATGACAGCAGCTGTCACTCACTGATAAATACTGACAATCAGTATGATGCACATGTTTTTTGTTTCACTAGCATCATCACAAGCACTAGCCTTCTGCTTACCAACATTTTCCACCTGACAGTTTACTGTATTAAATACGCTGCCTTCCACATGCAATACATGGTACCTGTTATATCCTTTAGTGACATATTAAAGTCGTGTGTTTGCAGTTAACTACATCGTTAATCAGTTGGTCTATCTAAAACTCTATCTGCAACAAAGTTTTCAGAATTCATAGGTTTAGAGCTTGAAGAAAAATGCCGATGATCCATCATGTCACTTACCATATGAGGTGCGCTAATTGTAACAGCATATCCTGCACGTAAGAGAGCCAAAAAAAACTTAAATTAACAATGTATTCAAAATTGCATATGCACAATACATTTCTGTTATCACTGTGGCACTTGCAGGTTGTTCAAAAATTAAATTTCATAGCATCAACAACATTACCAGCTGTTTATTCAGAACATTGAAACTACTCACCAATACTTTGTGGGGAATCCATATATGGATTATGTTTAGAATAACTTCCCCTGTCAACAGACATCATGGCGTCATACACCCGAGAACTTTTAATGATACCATTTTCTATAAGGAAAATAAAAATTAAGGGAATGTTTAGATGATGGGCAAAGTTTTTCCTACAAGGGTTGTAGCCAGATGTAATTTGCCAATATGCTCAATATGTAAGTTCTAACTACTTCTGTGACTACCTACTCCAAGAACTCTCACAATGAACATGACAGTTTTTTAAGATTATTCAAGATGTTCACTTAATAGTAACTGTATGTTGGAACAACTAAATGAATCTCACTTATCAGCCTCTGTATCCTCTCTTATCGGCCTCTGTATCAGATCTTGGGAAGGTGTTGAATTATGGTTCCTCTTACTACAACATTTGTACCTATGCTGAAGACACTGAACCTCAGTCACAATGCTGGTAATTTCTCTATCCTAACACAAACTTGAACAATGCACTTAATAATGTACTATTGATACAGAATTTTCAATGATAGGTTTTATTGGTAAACATGTAGGAAGGAAGGCCTTAGGGTAGAATGTGCCTGGGAGACAGATTTTTGGACTTTCACTTCTTTTCAGTACCTTTCTGGTATACCACTTGTGGTGGTTCATTTTAAAGCTCTTGGTGTAAGAAAAATTTTTACCATCTTAGTTTTTTCAAAAATCGAAAATTTTATTTTTATTCTATAGAGTCAACATAGGATGGCAGCCATATTGAATTTAAAATATCGGTAAATGTTTGGTAATGTGTTTTTCTAATACCAAATTTTGCACAGTAACCCTTGATTTTTGTTCTTGATTTGGTAAGAGAATGGTTTAAAGTTTCATGGAGGAAAGTTTAGCAAAACTTAAATCTTTCACTTTTGATGCCCTTACTACTTCCATTTTTATAGCAGACATGGAAAAAATGAAAACTGTGCCATCTAACTCTTACTCTTTCAGCACTGTTAGTGAATTTAGGAATTTCATGAATACCTTCTATTAGTCCTACATCCAAATATTGCAATAAGTAAATTTTCTTGAGCCACAATAAACATTCTGGCTCAATACTCACATCAAATAGCCTTAGAGGGCATACAAATATAGGAAGGGAGTGTTTTGTATCCTGTTCATTGTCAGAAAGACTTGGTGACAAGCCATTTTCCAGAAATCACTGAACAGAAGTACAGGAATACTGAAAAACGTGTCTATCAAAAGTCTCTTATGCCCTTTGTGTTTGTTTGAACATAGACCCTCGAGAAAATTTTAACAAGACCCTCGAGAAAATTCTCGAGGGTCTTTGTGTTGAAGTAGCATCATAGCCAGTCACTCTTTCTCCTCTCTGTTGTCTGTGCTCAATTCTTCGCTATACTGCCAAGATGGTGATGTAGGCACAACTGAATTCCATTGGATTTTACAAAGCATTCTTTATGAAAACTATAATTTTTCATAAGTAAACAATGCAGGTAGACATACTGCTATCTCACCAAGGCTTGTCTATTGATAATATGCTTATATTAAAAAGTTACTTGCTCATATTAAAAGTTAAAAGGCCAGTAAGGCTAACTTTTGATGATATTTTTCACTTTTTTTGTTTTTAATATCAACCATACTTTCTTGTTCTACTCCCCAAAGCATATATGCATACACAGTACTTAGCACGTTAACTCAGCCCATACATGTGTAAACTGTATTGTTATTGTTGACAGGTGAAGTCAAATATAAACAATAACAGTGCATTTTTACACATACTTGGTATGGTAATGTCGTAGGCAGTTTTGTCAGTAAAATTCATGTTTACGTACATATGCTTTTAGGGGCTTTTGAATGTTAAAATCTTCATTGCTGGCAAAATGCAACATATGGGACATGTTATACCTCACTAGTTTTAACCAACTTGACCTGACGGTGACATATGAAATTGGTAGGATAAGGATAAGTTCTAACTCTCTCTTCTCAAAACAAAATCTACTTGTGAATCATAACATTACATTATACAAGCAGAAATAGACCGCATATTGAACCGAACAGCTGGTTCTTTTTCTGTATACCTTGAGAAAACCTTGAAGTAGTACTTGACGAAATACGTGCACTGAGTAAATAAATCACTTATTTGATGCCCCGCCCACTTTTTGTACAGTTGACCCCTTTTCACTATGCAGTCGAGCAGTTCTACACAATATAGGAAGTAGTGATCATGAATATCTACTACTTTGGGAACCTAAGGAACGATATGTGACCATTCCACTTATTTCGCAGAAAAAATCCATGCAATGAAAATTTCTCAGCAACTGACGAAATACTTGATGGCAACAGGGGGAAATGTGGAATTTATAACTTCAAAATATGGGCCACGGATCCAAAGTACGATGATGCAAGTTACTATGCAGAGTTTGCGTGCTTTCACTGAAGAATAGCGCAGTGGTAAATATATCACGCAAAATTAGCGCAATCCTGTCGCACCCATTTCGTTCTCACAGAAATAACCCTACAAATTGGTGACAGAAGTCTGACGAGAGTGCATCATATATACGTCGATGCTAAACGAAAGGCTAACTTACGAAGTTACACTCCGAAAACAGCGATATAAGAAATCAGAATTATGTCACCGTTTGCATATTGGCAAATGAGATGACCGAATAATATAATCCTGCGGTATCAGGATGGTGTCCCGTTCCTGTCGATGCTATCTCTACGGACATGAATCAACAAACTTGTACAACTTACGTCTCAGTCTGTTGATTAACTCATCATGATTCGTACCAGAAGACCTCCACGCCATTGCTGAAAATGGCGCCCCCATAGACACTGTCAACAAAGCCACGGAGACTGCGCACAAACGTCGTCCTACGGGATTCATCGATTCTTGAGCGTGTATAATTCAGCTGGTTGAGGTTCGATTACGTCTCCACTATTCGCTCAAGGAATAACACAGAAGACAAAATATTAAGCAACTACTTTGTATATTTTAAAGAAATTACAAGTAGATATTTATGAAGTCTAATTTTACAATGTGTCACCATCGCTCACCCCCACACTTCTGAATGTTTCAGTCCTGAAGATCCAGCCCAGGAATCAGGTTCAGAGGTCGTGGATCACGGAAGTAAATTTACTTCAGATGGCGCATGCAGTTGTTGACAGTGAAACAAATACTTTGTCACACGGAATGCACTTACACGCATTTCAAATTTTATTGAATGATTAATAAAATAATATGTGTTATCTGTGCACTGTGTGACATTCTATATCAACTAATATGCACGGGTTTTTTTACAAATGTTACACACCTGATTTCATTCCCTGAATGGGTAGATTTTTTCAAAGGGATTTATCACAGGCTGGTGATACAGAGAGATTATTAAACACTCTCAGAGAGCTGTCACAATGCAATTCCTCTACCTTTAAAGACTTGTAAACATCATCTAAGGAAACCAGTGATATCATCAGAAATTCAATGCTGGCTTTAAAGTTCCATAAAGTTGTATCTTAATTTGGCTATCTTTTTCAGAACTTTTGTTTTGTGCAGGTTTCCCTACATTTTTTGCATGGAATCCCTAAACTGTAATTTAATGCCAAGTATTTAGCATATCAACACAACCTATATGAGTATATAATCTCCATTGTTATTGTTGAAAATTGTTTTCAGGTCTGGACTAGAATTCTTTTGTAAACAATAAACAATAATCACTACACACATACAAGCTGTGTTGACTCAAAATTTCAGCATGACAAACGGATTAGGGTCAGGCATGTTAGTTGATATACAGAAACAGAATACTGAAAAACTTGCCACAAGTTACAGCTTACGTCCCTCTAAGTAACTAAAGTGTTGGTGTCTGATCATAGTGGGGAGCCAGAAAAATCCTAAATATATTTCTTTAAATCTTCAAATTAGTCGATCTGGCAATTGTTGAACCCCTTTTATGTCAAACTCAACATATATGTCAGCATGTTCTTATTGTTCTTTTATACAGCTTATGCTGATAGTCCCTCTCATTATAATGCATTTATACCCATAGTTATCAAAATCTTCACACTGACACCGTTCACATGATTTAATGTTACAGTGAAATTCATGTAAGTTTTTTACTATGATGATATGACACTGACAAACAAACGTGAAACACTTAGCTCACTTGTTTTATCTGTTACTGCTGAATATATGTTGATAAAAAAAACCGGATGTCATGAAAGAAAGATACTACAGTAACATGATTTCTTCCCTCCAAATTCTTTTACTTCCATTTTCAAATTTGCAAAGAGAAATTGTGAGTCAAGTTTCTGGGCAGCTCTTCTAAAGGAACGAACATGATTAAGTGCAGGGTAGAGGGGGTAAAAGTATGTGACTTTAATATACTTCACCACTGGGGCTAGATTTTGGTAGTCTGTCACAAGCCAAACTGGGAGCAATGAAAATTGAGCATTGGTATATGTGATGTCATAGTGAATTTCATGAAATCAAGACTGTTCAATGAGTCCTTAATTCTCATGGACCCAAAACTAAGCAATCTCATCTTCAGCAATACATGGAGTATGAGGGAAGACCCTTAAAGGAAATTCAAAAATCTTTGTATTTGTAAAACTCTGATAACATTTAAACCTTCACATTTTACTTATGAATCATTCATCAATCACTTACTATTGATTGTAGTAGAATCAAATGAAACTGCTGCTTGTCAGGTTATGGAGTATAATTTCAAATGTCTCACGAGAAAAGCACAAATTAAAGAACTGGAGTCTTTACATTATGCTTTGAATTTTTTTGAAAAAGTCAGGTGAATGTTTCAACATTTAAAATTTTAGACAATGGTGTACTACCGGTATATCTTAACAAACAATAAATTCTATGATGCAGTCATAGTGACTAGGTATTTGATATCATAACTTTATCAGGGAAATTTCCTGGTTTGTTAAAAAAGCCGAAAATTCCTTGAACCATTTTTTTAATGCAGGGCAACACTAATTAAGATATCCATAACTCAAATTTCATTCACCAAAATAATCATCGATCAGACTGCCTGATGATTGCTGGGATATGTGAAACTTGCAAAATTTATTAAATGTTTCCCAGCCTTGTTTCCAATGTAAGTTCTGGTCATAGAACCTAGTTCTAGTATCTATGTTCTGATGCAAGTTAATAAATATATGACTCTCCCCGCACAATTTCCAACATTAGTTTCACAAGATTGCTGATGCTTGATAATTTTGATGATTCATAGTCTGAAATTAGTATGACGTAATTTTTGTATGATTTGTTAGATGGAGGTATATTGGGTACCCAGCCAACAAATTGTTACAAGTTAATAGTTTTCTTAACTTTCTAAGGTCTAATAAAGATCTGTGATGTAGCTCGCCAGTTCAAAGATAATCTATGTAGTTAAAGTTAACTGCACAGACATACGATAGTGTCTAGCCACAGGGCCCTCAATCTCCTATGATGGTGATGTTGATGATTAATATTTAAAAAATGAAACATAAAAATATATTTAAACTCAGTAAATTTGTTGTTGTTGTTATTATTGTTGTTGATAGTATGAGCTGCAAAATTCAATACAGCCTAATTATATACATGTATAATTAGGCTGTTTTGGATTTTGCAGCGCATACTTTCTTTCCTACAAATACTATAAACAACAACAATAATTATAACAACAACAACAAATTTACTGAGTCCAAATATATTTTTATTTTTCTTCATTTTTTAAATATTTAATCATCATCATCATCATCATCATCATCATCATCATCATTGGTGATCAACGGCCCTGTGGTCTACCTTCTACTGTCTATGGACCATAGTATATTAAGTTAGAATGCACCTCGGGGACAGATATTTTGACTTTCAAACATTTCCAAATTTTTTCTGATCTACCACTTGTGGGGGCTCATTTTGAAGCACTTGGAGTAAGGAAAACTTTTGCTGTCTTAGTGTTTTGAAATCAAACTATTTATTTTTCTCTATTATTTGCTGCTGGAAGGGCAGCCATTTTTGAATTTCAAATATCTGTAAATCCCGGGTAATTTGTTTTTTATACTACCCAAATTTGCATGGTGACCCTCGATTTTTATTCTTAATTTTGAATGAGAATAGTTGAAAAATTCCTTGAGGAAAATTTGATCAAAAGTTTACATGAAGTCTGTCAATTTCGAGGCGCATACTACCTTAAGCCATGCCATCATCACCACATAAACAAATATGACCCCCCCTGGAATAGTATCTCGTTAATATTGCCGCAGTTTCTGAGATACAACACTCTCAAACCTACAATCACTGAATTTCTCTGATCAAATGAACATAAAACCAATGTCAAAACTAGAATATATACCAATTACGCAGTGACGTTGCGTTGTAGTCTGTAATTTGTAAACTCCACTGCGCGCCACATGAAGCTTCCCCACTCATCGAAGAGTGCTTCAATCCAGGCCACTTGCACTTTCCACTTAACAACTTCAAATTTCGTGAAACGAAACATCGTCATTGAAATCGAACACACAAAAATGGATACAAACCTCGAAATTAGGAAAAGAAAAACTGCAATTTCCGAACGGTCTTCACCGTAGTGGAAGAGGGCGACCTCATAATCTAAGCTAGTACCAGCTGTTCGGTGCTACCAGCTTTGTTTTCTTTGGTGCAAATCAAGTGGACAGACATGGGGCTTTCATATAACCTTTGACCTTCAGGTTAAAACCATTTCTTCAGAATGGGGTATTCTCGGACATTGCCGAAACGAAATTTCTCAAATAACAACCATTAGGCTTTTTGTATACCCAAGGGAGATTACCTAAATTTAACTCAATGTACACATCTTATATTCTTACCTTTGACATTCTTGCATTTAGGATCCATTGAGAGCCTTTAAAGGACACCCCTCCAAGAAAGTGAATCAATAATACAATTTGCATATTATTAATATTCTGATGTCATTGCAAACATTTTACTGCTTGTTGCATTCACAATGGCGACTGTCGGTAGTGTGTTTAGGTAACAGTCTTTTGGATACTGTTTTTATTTTCGTGCATTAATGCATTCCCACAGCCCTTGGACGTAATTTAGACTGTGTCTCCAGTCGGCCTTTGGTACCAACCGTTGGTACTGTGTGAGTTTTGACGGCAGGACTTATTTTCGATGAAAGAAGCAGACGACCAACTGATGATGATGATGAATTGAAGAGACCGCTTGCTAGACCTGGCCCTGCAGTTACGGCGCACTGTGAAAAGTTAGCATTGCCATGGTTAAAATAAGATTTTGTGTATTGTTAATCAACCGTGATGTATTTATCCTGCAAGAAGGCTACTGACAAAATGTTTTACCTTTGTTAAGCGTCCAAAGTACCCTTCGTCTCTGTACAGTTTGAGTGTTGGACGTAACATTGTACACTTTTTGTACTGCTGTGCTGAGAAATATTAACGCACCCCGCCTTTTGATTGTGGGGAAGTCAGCAAAGTTCTGTATACGTTCACGATCGAGTTCGCATTTCGTTGCCCGCATGGACCCTTTACCAGTTTTTGAAAAAGCCTAAAGGTGAGTAGCGTAATCTTTTCCATAGAGAAATCCTTCGGGGAAACAAAACTTTACGTAATTGTACCAATGTTTATTATCTTTGTTGGTTTATAGGCAGTGTAACTGTGTAACTGTAACTTTTTTGTCAGTCCATTGTCACTAGTACCATAGAATATGAATATGGTAGACAACAGAAATGAGGCCTATGGAAGGGAACCCATGGCCACAGTGAGATTTATCTATATTCAGTTAGCACAATATATTGTACTCTGAATTTTCCAAAACCCGCTTTGTATTGCACTTTGCAGTGTAGTATGAATTGGAATCGCTTCCAAGCACAGACAGTAGAGGGGAAGGTCTGCTCTACTGTCTCTGTTCCAAGTAAGGAAACGCTAACAATCGTATCACCATTGATTTCAGTGGAGGATGACATTTCCTGTGATGACACGCAATATTGGAATGTAGACAGTGATAATGAAACCGTGTTAGCATCGTAATTTTGACCTAGTTTGATTTTCTTGAACTTAGATACTTGTAAAACCATACTGATTGTATTCAGTTGCATGGTTAACACAACTACTGTAATATACCGGTAGTAGTACCACTAGTGGTACTTTAAATATTACCAACCACAACTTCACAAGTCATATGACCTCAGTATCAGTATCAGTATTCTCTGGTATAATCACATCCATGGTATAATTAACTTAATTCACAACCGGCTCCTAAAAACAAGTCATCCAGTCAATAGTAATGTTGGTTTGTGATCTTTTTTTTTGTACTGCTCAAATCTTAAAGGTATACTGAAGCAAGTTTCTACCTTCATTCTCAAATTGTCTATTACATTTTAATGATTGAGAACTGCTATTGTTTGATGATGCAGTCTCATTCTTGTCACTTATATTCCACAACTGGTCTTTCTTCTGTAAGGTAAACAAAAAAATCACAAAAGGTCATCCTATCAAAATTCATGACATTTAGACAATGAACAAAAAGTGTCATAAGAATTCAGCATGTTTTGCATGGCAGCATTTCACCCCTGTTTATTATCACCCATGAAACCAACATCATGTGTACAACCTCAGCCTGATATTTGTTTATGATTTACTTGCCACCCATGCTTCATATATATTGAGCTTGGATATTTTTACATCCATGGATATATCAGCACATAAAGGTTAGGAATTAGTTTGGTTTGAGAAAAAAAATGATTGGTGAAGTAATGGTCATTTTATCATATTAAGAATGATACGCCGGGCAAGAATAGAGATTGCAAATGTCAGGTTACTGTCCAAGTGGTATGTGGAGTTCAGACAAACTTCAATCCAGCCCAGGTCAGCTTGACTGCTTACATGTGAAGGGCATAGAGGGTTGGATATTTATGGGCGGGATTGTTGTATGTTTCAAATTCCAAGTGGGAATCGTAAGTGCTGGTAGTTCACTATCACTGTAAACTGTTGCACCCCCTACAGCATCTTGCCAAAGATTTATTTAAAAAGGACTCCAAAGAGTAGGATGGTTGCTGTAATTCACAGGGTATTGGAGTGTGTAGGGATGTTTTGCACTATGGTTTAGGATCGATTTTGAGTTCTCACAATTTAAATGGGGCCATTGACATTGTGACAAGCTGAGCTTGCAATGCATAAACCTTTAGAGGATGGAGGACAGCACCCTGAAAACATCAAAGAACCTAATACAAAAGAAGCATACTTTGGAATGGTGTTCTTTGGCTCATTGTTGTCTGTGGCTTTTCAATTGAGACTCTGAGAGCAGCCGCTCTTTTACATTAGTTGTAAACATTCTCGTACGCAGTTTGTTAACTGAAGGAGAACTTTTGTGTAATTTGCATGTATATTATGGTGAAACCTGTCGAGATTGGCACACTCAGAAGCCCTAAATTCTAAAGATGGAATAGAGTATTCAATATGTGTTTTGAGTTCTCCTCATGAGTTTCTTCCTCAGGGTTGATGCCCTCAACAGAGGGAAAGTCAACACCCATGTATATCTTGAGCTAATTTGTAGTACTGACGGCTGTGGTATATTTTTGCAAATGAAGGTCATGTTACCATTTACAAGTTTACCAGGCCAAACAGATCTCCAAAAATACTTTTCTAAGGAAGATTAATTAAATCCCTCTGCATTTATGTCACTCTGAGTGTGTCTCTTATTTAGTTTGGTTTTCACACTGTAACTAGTCTCAGGAGATTGATAAAGCATAATTCTTAATGTTTGCAACTGTTATCCTGACTGTCCTTCACATAAAGTCACGCATTATTAGTCTTTTCAAACAGCAAAATGTTAATCCAGTCTAAATGAGGGACAGGAGTCAAGTCTAATGATATTCTGGTCAAAGAGCATGAAGGTAATCCAGTCAAAGTGAGACAAACTTAAAGTAAGTGATTAGAGAATCCTTGTTCTTTTATCAGAGAAAAACCCAGGAACAAAATGCAAGGTTTTGTCAAGTCAATGTTGACTTACTGATTTGTTGCAAAGGGAAATTAGATCTCAAGACTTAACTTATGTACACTTTTTTTGTCAGGGTCATTGAACTTGGAACTTTTTTGTTTTGAATGATCACATATATCTTCAAGCCCTTCCAAGTACAAGCACCAAGACTCAAGTACAAGCACCAAGACCCAAGGGAAGGCGTCAATTCTCAGATGTAATACTACACCACAGAATAGAACCTGCCAATTTTGAAAACACCTTTCCTTTATGATAGGTGTTGTAATTTCAACATATGTGTACTTCTGTGAATACCGTACGGCGTACCTACTATTATCACATGTAAAGACACAAGTGAATTGGTGTAACTTCAAATTGTTTTAACAACAGCAAGTCCTTTTACCTATTAAATAACATAAATTGTATGAAATGTGAATCATCTATTTTTCAACACAATAAGAATTATAATTCCCTTTACAGTTCGTCTGCAACTAATATACATATTTGGTCCTTGCAAGTTTACTTCATATGGTCAATTTTAAATATTTAAGCTTCACCAATCTGATGCCTTAGAAAACTGCAAAGAAAAACTTAAAGAATGTGTTTAACAATAGGAAGAAGAAGAGGGATATACTTTATTGAAGGATATGTGATCACATGTTTCTATGGGTTCTCATAAGGGGGTTGATTGGTTTAACACTATTTCTGACATATATCCTTGGAATGAGATCAGTCCTATTTTGAAGTAATCAAATTCCATTCCTCCAGGCACCAGTTACAGCATACCAACTCTAAAAACGTGAAAGATATCAATTTTGAATTCATGATGATGTGCGTTAAAACTAGTATTGGTCAACTTTCCCATTATTCATTTAAATCATTGGCCAGTTTATTTTTTAAGAGACAAAATCCTTTCAATAAAATTTCTAACATGGAAATTCAAAAGACTGTTGTGACAGAGATTATCTGAACACAATCTAAAATTCTATAGTGCATACATGTGCAACATGGATGACAACCTGTTGAGTATATCATCTACAAAAGGTCAGAGTAAAAGACAGGTGTCAGCAAGACATCTAGTTGCATTTGCAAATCGCGTTTTGATTCAACAGGTTCCTATTACAAAACGTGCAGTGATTATCGGTGATTACTGTCATATTCAAAGGCCAAGAAGAGTGATATAAATTGTAGAGAGCCTTGTCAGAAATGCCTGAATGAACACCAGGTGTGTTGTAATCCTGCTCCAGGTGAGGCCATAACCTTTGCCGTTGGTCAGGCATAATAAATTTTTGTGTAGGCAACAACTGCTTCATATAAATCACTCTGTGTTACGTTTCAGCTCTGTGATTGTCTTGAAAACATGTTGTCAGTCTATGTCCTTCTACAATGATTTTCACTGAAAGAGTCCAAAAACGTGTAGATTTTGAAAATACACACAATCTATCTCTGACATCACTAAGAATAGGCACAATGTAAACAATCAGGCAGTACATTTTCAACACCATCGTTGTGGAACCATATTATATATCAGGCCAGGTTACTCATAATTCATGACACGTTCTCCCATGTTTCAATGTTATTTGTGCAGCTTCATTTTGTAGAAAATCTGTGTGTAACCAGGCGATCACAGACTAATAGCTCTAACACAGTAACAATCACAAAACTTTGGTTAGATGAGTTTCCGTCAACTATATGTATGTCAACCTCATGTTGATTGAGACAACTTGTACAAAATTTAGGACCACATTTAGGAATTTAGTTTGTTTTCATGTTTTGGCCTTTAGTACAGAATACAACAGAGGCAATCGATTTTCTCTTTTGCTGGTCTGCACTTCTAAGATAATTGTCATAACAATTATACACCATGAATGCAATCGGTTAATGCAAAAGCTTAGAATTGGAGTGTATGGTTTTTATGGTCCGTCAGAATATGATTTTAAAGATTGTATTTAAGTTTTCAATTGTGTCTAGATTGCCCTGGTCACAAGAATTGACAGTACAGAAATCATGGTGTACTGGTATTTCTTTTGTGATAATTTCTGATCTTCTTATTGTTTATTTAATTGTTGAAGGGGCATTGAAACAATAAATAAATAAACAAACAAAGCTACCTGTCTACTGTTATTGCCATCAGATGAAAGGTGCCAACCTAAGTGAAGGAAAACATTGTTCAGTCAAAAAGACTCATTGTTCCACTGAATTACTACAGTTGTAGATGGAAACTCAGAGACATACCTTTTGTCTAAAGTTATGGTTTAATTGTTTTGAAAACAGAATTTACTTTTTGAAACTCCTGGTTTTGTAATTAACTTTCATACAGTGAGAAATATAAGTTTGCCTGGATATGTACCAAACCAGGAAGTATAGGTTTCAGCTGCAACAAAACAACTGTTTGTGATGTTAGCACTGCATGTTTTAATTCCAAGGGCATGGCACATGAATAGATGTTTACCAGTGTTTTACCCAAAAGAGTCACCGGGCCATTCAGCCTGTATGGATGGATCAATCAATTTACATACTGTACAGACAGAGGAATAGAGTCCAATGACGTTTCTCAGTATGCAGTAGGTCCTGTGCATTCAGCTACATACTTTTGACCCCGGTCTGGTTTTGCAGAAGCATGAAATATTAGACGTCATTACAAGCAGCATGTCTTCACATGTTAATAGTCGTTACATTGCCAAAATTCAGTAATATCAGTTCATCTAATTCTGACCCAGGCATGTATTATAAAGCATGCTATTGGTAGAAGAAATCTTATCTGGCCATGGTAACCTATCCGTATGACTCTTTTGATTTGAATACGAGGAGGTCATGCACTTTGATTGACATCAGAAACAATGGTCACAATGTATCCAATGGCAAAGAATAATCCTGCAAGTGCTACCATCTGTCCATCTAACTTGCTTTATTACCAGTAGGCAAAACAGTTTAATAGTTTACATATTTAAACTATGGCTGTGTCTAAATTTCGGTGTAATTATCATAATATTACATATTACAGACACATAAATATTCAAACTTGATATTAAGAATTCATAAACACAACCATAGGATTTCATTTTGGGTAGGGATATATCTCCAATTCAGAGGTGTCGGTCACGGAAACTTTGTTTGAATTTTATTGACTTTTTCAGCATTTGCATTTCCATTTGTTGGCTGTGCTTTCACACATCACAAACTTCCTACCGGTACTGTATGAGTCATTTCAGATCCCAAACCAATTCCATTTTCAAATATTCACAGACATATTTATTCAAACATGTTCCTCTCTTTCCTCACAGGTAAATTCCAACATCCGATGTCTGATAAACCTACCGGCTGCAAGACATGGATTCAGAAAATGGAAATACAGAAGAAAATGGAGATGCTAAGGGGATACCAGAAGACACCAGTAAAGTAGAAGGTAAACCATTAGGTATGTCAGTTTGTAGTCTGGACAATATTGTGTTTTTAAACTTTTGTCTGATCTATATACAAAAGTTTCTTTATGTCCTTTTGTTTGTTGTTACAATATCTAACAAGTTGAAAGGTCCATTCTGTTTCTTTATTCTATCCTCTATTGTCAACATATGTAACAAGAGGTTATGAAGTCAATTCCATTTTTCTACTTTTACATGATAAAACAACAATTGTAGGCCTGTTTACATGTATTTATGGCCAGGTAGGGTGTATTTTACTAATATTCTTCTAGCTTTATCCTTGCTGACCTCATGAATCAGACCTTGCATACACAGAAAATATACAATTGTGTAAAAAGAGTTTTAATGTACATATAAAAAGTACATAGAACGGTTAATGACATAATGTAGATCCGAGGTCAAAAGTCTACTGAATCTCACAGCATATGGTAAATGAAAAGTTAAACATGAGTGACCCACATGCGTACAATTAGTCCAAAAATCTTTTGTGCTATTTAAAGTGTCCTTTGTTGTGTATAATCAATAGAGGGTTTTAAATTCAAAGAGCTTAAATTTAGCCAACATGCTAGGCTTCATGGGTGTTATATTGATATTATTGTTTCCATTTGTTTTACTCAAAATATCACTCACATTGTCACACATGAAGTTTTGGACATACCCTTTATGTTATTACAGAGTTGTACCCTTGTTACTGTACACTGAAAAACAGGCTTCACCATTCACAACACAAGTTGCAGTCAACCAGCTCATCATTCAAAGATATGTTCTTGTCACTTTTAGACTGCCAATATAGCAAGTTTGCAATCTGCAGGATCATAGTATTGTTCGCATCAAGCTTGGATGACAATATCTCACTTATCCTGGACACCTTGTAGTTTTTTAAATAATTTTTAACAAGTAGCAGAAATAAAATACATGTTTCGTAAAGGTTGTTTTATGCTACCAGTACAATGTACATGCCTGTGATTGTGTAATATCTGCAAAGTAAAGCTGTCTCAGTTCCATTGTTGTCCATACATGTACATGTAAGTGCTGCACCAGCCAATTTGAATGTTTAATAGAGGAGTGCAATGACCTGTGTTATCATAGAAGGTACTAAGAACAAAACAAGGTTCATAGGTGCATGTTGATTCCCATGAAAAAATTTCAACTGATTAATTTATGCTAATGACATAATAATGATAAATCTTAAAAATTACATTTGTCCCAAAATGTGAAAGCCACACACAGATGAATATATACTGTGATTTACGTTTCACTTCATGTATCTCCACTACATATAGGTACTTATATTTTATAAATTTATGGTACAAGGTTTGCTCCTAATTGATGTGCTAATATTCAGAACTAGTTCATCCTGTAATCCCACCTGTGACTGGGTTCCTTCCTGGCTTTAATTTAATTCTAGTTACTTGTTTCCTTCCTACTTCTTGACACACTTTAGACCAGTGGACATAATCAGTTTAGACACTGACAAGTGCAAAAGGTCTTCTGGTATCTCTCCATTTTCATTTTCCATCCTTCATGAAGTACAAGGTGTCCCTTGTGGTTCAAGCGATTCCTAGGAAAGTTTAAAACAGTCCATATGGCTTATGGTATACCAATGAAAGATTAAACAAAAATTTCTGTTTTCTTTCCAAGACCTTCAAAACTTTTGACCTCATCTGTAAGTTGAACTGTTCCGGAGCTTTTCCTAATTTTGCTTGAAGGCATAGATTTGTGCCCTTCTTACTTCATGCCGTAGTTATTTCAAGGTTTGATATGAAAGAGTTACATTCTTTACAAAGACTTCTTACTTGTAGTCTGGCAAATGTTGATCTTTGTGCTCAGACTTCACCTTGGTTAGTAGTCTTTCATAGCATACTGTTGACATTTAATTAAATTATTGATTTCCCAGTGTGATTGACATATGTCCCTGAATGCCATGCCTCTGAGGTTGTAACTTGTTACACTGAAAATTGGAGTCTAATTTGCTGGGGCCATGAACTACAAGTTTTGGTCAGTGGATAATTAAAGTTTGGTATGTGTCAAGGGGAAGTCAAAAATATGTAGGTGTGAGAAGATTCTAAGTGACCGGAGACAAGTTTTTCAGACCGATGTTCAAGTGGTTGTTTTGGTATTTATCAAGACATGATAACAATCACAAAAAGGTAATATGTTCTGGTGTACTTATTAACAATATGTCAAGTGGTTGCAGTGGTATTTGTTTGTTTCAAGAGTCCCCTGCAAGGACTGCATTTACCGGGAACACCCATGTATTGTTTAAAGTACTCCGGAAGTATCATAAGTACATGTAGTCATCCACTGAGTGGAGAAAGTGTTAGCTGCAGTGGGAGTTGAAAGCAAAGGAAGGAACCCATTGGCTGTTCAGTGTGAGTGAGTCAGCTGGTGTCTGGTAGAGGTACTGTATTTTGAAGATAAATTTGTCTGTGTCAGTATCTGTCTAGTGATGGTGTGGACATCAACAGTGTAAGTACAAACTGGCTAGAACACAAAGGTTAAATGTGCTTTCTATTTTAGTATGGGTGGAGTTTCTTTGCCATGACAAGGGATCAGCTACAGGTGAAATGTCAGTAAGTAGACTCTCATAAAACACCTTAAGATTACAGTAACGGCATGGTTGTTTCTGTCCAAAGGATCTCACTGATAATATTCATGCATATACATGTAACATCATGGAATCACAATATTGCAAAGATTCCCAGATAGAAATGATACAATTCAAGTCGCAAAAAATTCCACTTATATTTGTAGTCTTCACAAAATACAATATACATTATAATAATAATAATATACAGTACAATTTAGCCATATGTGGTTCTGAATTTTTACAGTGTAGTTTAAATTCTGATATTTACAATTATCTTGTCACTGTAACAATTAATTAGTCGTACTTTTTGATGAATTTTTCGCAATTTGTATAGAATGACAATTGCAAGTTCTTGATGAAACACCTACTATTTAGCTTGTCAACACTGTTGATAGGTGTAAAATGCACCGTTATTGTTAACATTTGAATGCTAGTCTGGATCAGAATTCACTTGTCAACATTAACAATGCAGTCTAAACATGTAATCAAGTTGACAAGCTCACCAATACTGTATTATCTCAACATACTTTGTGAAGTAGAACAAGGAACTGTGGTTGACATCAAAAACAAAAATAGCAAAAAAATCATCAAAAGTTACAACCATTGGCCCCATAAGTTCTATTGTCTAAATGTATGATTCATATTACACTTCTTAAAAAAAAACATCGAACATGTGTCAGAACACAAGAAACTATCCACAAAACCTTTTGCCCCATCATCCTTTACACTGTTCAAGCCTCACTTTTTAAAACAATAACAATTTGGCAAAACCATGGGATTGAAAAGGTTTCATCTTTTTTCATGAGTATCTTCAATTCCTAATGCATTTTTAACCACTATCATATTAATCATTTAGGACTTTTCACCATATTATAATATAGTTAACTCATTCAATTGCTAAACTCAGTAAAAGGCAAGTGAACACTTCGGTGGCACACTTTCCATATTTAAAAAGTAAATATACTGTGTTAGGAGTATAATTAGAAGTATAGTAAAGAGTGTTGCAACTAGAGAATGTTACTGCAGTATTAATAATAAGTTATGTCAGTTTTTAAAAAAACATGTAGTTTATGCTCAACAGCTGACATTGTTCATGGATCCATATATATATTTTTCAATGTCCAAAAGGTGGGCTAATATGCTGTGTATTAATATTATATGAGTGTCATTGTAATGTTAGGTACATATACGACTAGAAAGTCTTATGAATGGATTTACTTTGAAAATGAAACCTTTAAAAAATGCCTGAAAAATGAGTCACTAAGACTTTGACCCAGGCCCCTATTTCACCATGTACATCATTGAAAGCTATACGGTTCTGTCAGAGTATGGCAGTGCAGGGAAAGGGTTGTGGTACAGCAAATGGAGTCACATGTAATATTTATTTTGACTTCAAACATAGACCAGTTATTCAGGCAGTAAAGTTGGCCATAATAAACCGAAGTTAAATTAACTCTGGGGTGAAATTCAGTTTCCGACTGTAATATCTTGATCCGATGGTATGTGGAAACAAGACGAGTAGGTATGTCTATCAATGAAGCAGACAGATCTGAATAGCCTAGTGGGTGTGACTAGGATGGGACCACCAACTGAACAGTTGACTGAATCACTCATTTTATTCAAGGTATATATCAGTAAAGCTAGTGACCAGGAAGGAATAATTTCAGTCTGGTTATGTGATACAGGATTGATAAATACTACCGTTTCTTGCAGGAAACTATATTTGTTACCATCATTTGACACTCCTGTTACCAACAGGTTTACAATGTTGTAGTGATAGCTCTGCAGCAAACCAAAGAAGCCAGTTATGACTCCCTTGAATCAATGAAATGATAAAATACGTGTGAAACTCAGATACAGCCATGGTGGTGATAAGAGGTAGGAAACCTTTCAGACCACTATTCAGACCAACTGTGAAGACCAATAAGTTGGTGTAGAGGAAACTGAGTCAAAGGTTGAAGGTAATATACATGTACACAGCCTTTGCCCCTCTATACCCGACTTACTGTGTTTTGCTATCCATTATATCAACTATAATTGGCACATTTTTGTGAGATCATGCCTTGGGTGTCTCTGGAATCAGACCTTTCAACTAAGATGGCAAGATCCTTATTACAGTTAATAGTGAAACCAGCCTTCCTGTGTAGACACTTCCCTGCTACAACTATTTCAATAATCAGATCTGGAATTTATGATTTTTTCCAAATCCAGATACTGAAAAGATATCGATAAAGATTTTTAATCCCCATACATAATTGAATTAATGTGAAATGTACATTTTCCAAAATATTGTGTAATAACAATTCAAAAATTTCTGAAAATCTTAGGCTTTCACTTGCTTTGGCTTGCCAGCTGTTTGCAATGATTTAAGTACAGTACAGATTTCCCCATTTTATTGTGCTCTAAATATGCTTTGATTATCATCCTATGCTAAACCTGATGATAGTTGCCGAACAGTCTAATATTTTAAGATGTAATTAATGTACATGTATTAATCAGTGAATTAGATTGAGAATTAATCATTATCTACTGGTTTTACTTCCCCAAAGACGGCCTTCATACCATACACATAATAGATATTATAATATATTATATGTTATATTTTTTGGTCTGTGTAATTCTCCCCAGTGTTGCTATACATTTTTTCACTATGGCATATTTCCCTAAATTTTGGAGAAGACGAGAATTAAGACACAGGCATATTGCATATTTCATGAGTAGATGTGATTAGGTTTTTGTCATGATCAATAACTGAGTTGTGATAGACTCTTTAACATTTATATAATTAGTTTAAAAAATGATTCTGTTTATGAAATTATTAGTGTTAATTTTGAAATCAATCTTTTTGGATGTACATGTGCACTACCACATTCTTAAAATGTCATATCCAAGTGAATTATCACATTGTGAGTGTGTGAATATTGTGTTGTGTCATTACATAATATTATAACCATAGTTCAATCAATATTGGTTATTTTAATGGAATTAGATAAATTAAAGACAACAGGGCAAGCGTATAAAGTGTGCATTTCTAAAGTCTTAAGATGAATTTGTATTTGCAAAATGTTGTAGGAAGAGATTGCCATAACTCGTTGCTGGAAGTTTAAAAATACACATATTTAATGTGTATGCCGTATATTTTTATACGCTTCATTTCTGATAAGTAGGTCATAGTCTAATAGTTTGCTGCAGATAATACCCTACAAGGGCGTTAAGTCATAATGATCCATTATGATAATTCAAATGTTTACATTTGCCTTTCAGTATGACTCAAAAGTCATATGAGTGTTTGTATTGCTTTTGAATTTTTTAATGCGTAATAGGATGGAGCAAATTTGACAGTCAAAAAAATAGATAAATTGCCTTTACCATAATTTGTGTTTTAATTGTGTTCTGCAGACATAAATATCTTTTTGTTGCCTTGACCTCAGAGGTCAGATAAAAATATCATGTTCTATGTCAACTTGTCTACTCCAAGCTGTAGTTATATGTGAACAATTTAGCCAAGGGAGAACCTTTGAGTATTAATGGCTATGTTGTCATAATTGTGCTGTAGTGTCATTGTGGACAAGATGGACTTGTTAATTTGATATGGTACTAGTTTACTTTATTATTCCATCTATATGAATACATGTATATATGTATGTTTAGTGGGCAAACCATGCAAACCAGTGTCCAGCCACCTCTGATCATTTGGTTAATTTACATGTAAGTTAAAATGAATTATTTCAGAAAAGCATTTGATAATAAAAAATCAAATGAAAAAAGCAATTTTACATTTATAAATACTGCAAGATAGAGTTTCAGTACAAGCCAAAAAGTTAAATGTAGATACCGGTATCTTGTCAATAGGAGAGCCATGCTAGGATTTGATAAACCTTGGTGCAAGTAAGTAAATACAAGACCATGTCGACTCGAAATTTTTTTTATAACATAACGAAAACAGTGAATTCCATAAGTATTAAATACCATATCATTATGATCTGAATGATAATTTCTTGATGATTGTACTTCTGAATAATTTAGTCAATTGTGGAGAATTTTGTGATTTGTGTCACAGGGTTTCTATTGTGTGATCCAGCTATTAGAAATTCACTGCATACCATACATTCACATACCATTATGCAGGGGTATCAGTCTTTCAATCAATGCCTGTTTTCTTTATGCTGTAAATATCAAGGCTTTTTCAAAGCAAACAAGAGGGAGCCCTCCCAGGTCAAATATTGAGATAAATATTACACAATGAAATGTTTTACTCTCACCGGATGTTAACATTCATAAAAAGGGAAGAAACCGTGTTTTTAAAGTAGGTAAGACCTTGCATTAAAAAATTATTTATATTTTGGTATCAGGGGAAATATTAAATCATGGTATGAAACAGAAAGTTGTTGTTTACATGTAGTAATGCCCATGCTGATATCCGCTGTACTCTTTTGATTGATCCTGTGCAAATTATTACCATATAAGTATGATAATAATAGCATTTAGAGTTTGTTCTGTCAGAGATACACAGAGATGCCAGGATAAATACACCTGAACCAGCTGCCATTCCTGAATATGAAAGTAACATAGTATATTTTGATAAGGTCAGTGCTTCATAACGTTAAAAAAATTAGGTCAGCCAAATTGACCAGATTTTTTAGCAGTGTATTATCACAATGAAATTGCCATTAGGGTACGGTTAATTTGTACATTTATATAGCCTGTATGACTTACCCATAAAGGGAAGCTATGGTCATCAAAGCAATTTCATCTATTCTTTACATGCCATATATATGGAGCAATCTTTATGGAAAACTACTTTCATTATTGTCACTTTTCCTTTATAAATTTTAACATAAGGTGAAAAGGAAGGAACTGTCATTTTTGTCCAAATTGAAACCATTAGAACAACATGAATACATTCACTCAGTTATGTTTCAGTCAGAATAAGACCATTTGAGAAACATATCCACAGATGTGGGACACCTATTAGTGATAATATGCTGTGTTTGTCAAAGGCAAGCTATAGTATTGTTGTTTGCAATTGTTTCAGCGGAGGAATTCAATTGACCAGGGCATCTTTCATGCACAGAAGAATGGGCAGTGCCCAGTCTTTGATATGTTGCCACCTCTTTTCTTTCATCTGGGTACCCCCTGATGTAGGGTCAGATGACACATTGTGTCTGAGATCAGTAAATGATATTCTGCAGGGAGTTCTAGCTGCCAGGGTGACAGAAAGCCCAGCTAATTCACACACACAAAAGTGTAATAGAGTTGTGGAGAGTGTTCAGGGGAAACATGCTTTGTTCCCTAGCCAATAGTATGTCCTTGGCCTTAGGTTGGTGCATTGTGACCAAACCATTACCCAAGCAGTCCTTGTATTGTATCAGGTAGAGAACTGATCCAGTGGGAGACGCTTGGTGAAGCCATAAGTTGTTATGATTGTGAGCCTAGTTTAGACAGTCTTACCAGGACAATACTTGAAGTACAAGATAAGCCTGAAAGTTAGAGGAGAACTTTCTCACTGATTGCCCTGCTAATTCACTGCTCACAATGACATTGGTAGATCTGCGTGCTTCCAATACGGTGAGTCATTGCACTTTTGGTCCAACTTTGGTGACCAATGCTTGAGGCAGCTAAGTAAATGTTGACACCAAAACGAAGGTAGTCTGGTGAATATGCTTCCTGACTGTACCGGTATTTGTGAAAGGAGGAATGTGTGTCTGGATTTATACTGAAGCTAGGTACTGAGGTAAGAAACATGGTTTGTTGATTATCGACAACTTTGTCTTCCAACCCTTCAGGTGTTTTACACAAATGTGTGTATAATTGCAGGAAAGATTCTTGTTGTTAAACTATTGCTGTGGTCACACTATGTTAATAGCCAAAAGCACTATTGGTAATCCTCACTGTTCTTAATGTGGTACATTCAAGTACCTATTACAGTATCTTACAATATAATTCTATTGGTAATGTGTCGGTAAACTTTGAGAAAGAGCACACAAAGAAAGCATGGTTGCATTGATGTGGTGGTTTGCTAGACCAACAAGTCTTGAATGCATTTGGTATTTTCTGATGTTGTAAATAATGTGCAAATACCAAGGACCATCAATGTTTCAAGCAATGTAAAATGGTCACCTTTTCCCTGTGTTTTCAAGTATTAGTCCAGTTTTAGCATTGAAGCTTTAAATATGGTGCAAACAAGTAAGATGTACTGTTTAAGTTATTTTGAAAATGGTATAGAATAGACAGCATTTTAGGGGTTAAGATGACTTTACACTGCTGGAATATCTGATTATTTGTGTTTGATCAGGTGGTCACATGCCCATTGTCATCTCTGAACATTTTATCAGAAAATCCTTGAAGTGAAAGACTGAGAAACTAACTGTCAACATCCTGTTTTAAGTAGCAGCTGTGTCCTACACTTGAGGTCAAACTTTATTGCCATTTGAGATGACTATGGTTTCCTATAAGTACCCCATGGAGTGCCAGTGTGAAACAACAATCAACTTTACAGTGCATGAATAGTTGTGAAATGTGATAATCGTGGAAGTGGTGATAATCATGGAAGTTCTGGATTTCAACTTGACATTGGGTGTGTCAGTCAGTTAAAAGATTAATATCCTGCTATGAGTCCATGCATCAGGGTCATACATGTATACTCAACCAGCGCTGTTCAATACATTAAATAATATTTGTCAGAAGTTCCCACTAGTTGAGTGGGGTGCGGGATTGCTGGATAGCTGAATAGCCCCCTAAATAGCTAGGTAGCTAATAGCTACGTTAGCCATAAGAATAGCTTATAGTTAGCTGTTTGTGGCTATTGAAGCTATTATTAATTTCCACAGGACACTTTTAGCTGCTAATAAACGTAGTAGGTAGCTATTCAGCTAAAACAAATGATTATTTTAGGGCTGGTTATAGAGCTATTCAAGCTATTAGCCGTTTTTAGCCGCCAATAGCCACTCTTAGCTCACTATTAGCTGGCTACCAGCTACAAACTCCTGATGCCGAAATGGGCCGGCTATTGAGCTATTCAAGCTATTAGCCGTTTGTAGCCGCTATTAGCTGTTATTAGCCAGCTATTAGCTGGCTACCAGCTAAAAACTCCTGCAGTGGGAATGGGCTGGCTATTGAGCTATTCAAGCTATTAGCTGTTTTTAGCCGCTAATAGCCACTCTTAGCTAGCTATTAGCTGGCTACCAGCTAACAACTCCCGAGGTCGGAATGGGCTGGCTCCTGAGGTCGGAATGGGCTGGCTATTGAGCTATTCAAGCTATTAGCCGTTTTTAGCCGCTAATAGCCACTCTTAGCTAGCTATTAGCTGGCTACCAGCTAACAACTCCCGAGGTCGGAATGGGCTGGCTCCTGAGGTCGGAATGGGCTGGCTATTGAGCTATTCAAGCTATTAGCCGTTTTTAGCCGCTAATAGCCACTCTTAGCTAGCTATTAGCTGGCTACCAGCTAACAACTCCCGAGTGATCGGAATGGGCTGGCTCCTGAGGTCGGAATGGGCTGGCTATTGAGCTATTCAAGCTATTAGCCGTTTTTAGCCGCTAATAGCCACTCTTAGCTAGCTATTAGCTGGCTACCAGCTAACAACTCTCGCGGCCTAAATGGGCAGGCTATTGAGCTATTCAAGCTATTAGCCGTTTTTAGCCGCTAATAGCCACTCTTAGCTAGCTATTAGCTGGCTACAAGCTAAGCAGTGGACTTGTCTGAAAAAGCCTGACAACTACTTATTACCAAGGAAGTTACGAGCGTGACTTTCACTTAGGTGTACAAAGAATTAGACATCTCATAAATATACTGAATAAATATTGTAGAACCAAGAACGTAGTATTGAGTTCTTTATGGAAGAAATTTTTTTCATGCAAATGTAAGTTTCTACTAACCATCGCACATGGCATTTTTTCTGCATTGAGAGCTGAAGAAATCACAAATTGTACGTATTGAGGATTTCATTCACTGGCATGAAACGAAATGATCGGGGAATCTTGCGATTTGTAGGACCAAGAAATGTATTAAGTCACATGGCTGGTTGAGCGGCATAGAGTAGTTATGGTCAGTTAGTCTCTGTTTGAAAAGGTTTCATGTGATTGCTTGTGTCTAAAAAAGTTTCATGTGATTAATTGTACCGACATTCACGCAGACGCTAATCAAATACCAGTGACTGGTTTTGCATTGTCTTTTGTTCAAAAACTTATTAAATATGCATGTCAGTTTGCAGCTGAACACAAAAATTGTTTGTAGAAGACTTCCCACAACTGACAAGTACACAAGCGTTTGGGACGATAAGCTGTTGTTTTGGCTTGCCTCTGTATTAAATGAAAGATGTGCAAGAATATGGGTAGAACCAAGAAAGTAATATCAAATGTTCGGTTACTTCAGAAATACCTAATTGCATTGTGCATTTCTTGTCGAGCGGGGCTCTACGGAGGAAATGGTATAAGCGAAGGGTAGAATCATGCCAAAAAGATCACGCTGTACATGAGAATTGGTAATGTTTATGCCCACTTTACAGGTTTTAACAGATACTAATCCCGGCGACAAACATGAATGACTGATTACACAGGTTCTAAATCAGACAAAGAACTGCGACCAGTAAGTTCATGTGGAAAGCGGAAGCGCAGTTGCGAGATCACTAAGATCGGCAGTGGGAATAATAGGTGTAAATAAGAGAGATATCGACAAACAGGTGCTGCATTGCAAGAGTAATCGCACCGTAAGACATTTGGAGACTTCTCGAGTTTAAAGCAAATGTTGAAAAGTAATAAAAAAGTCAGAAAATACACGTACGAATTGTATGTCACCTCATTCGGCGTGTTAATGATGAGAGTATCAGTTTCCAGGCAAGGCAATAATTAATACGGGAAAACATGACAGTGATTTTGCATGAATATGATTGATGAGAAAATAGCTGATAGCAAGCTAATAGCCAGCTAACATTGGCTAATAGCTGGCTAATAAAAACGGCTATTAGCTTGAATAGCTGAATAGCTAAGGATTTTGGTATCATAGCAGAATAGCTGAATAGCTGCTCAACAACCCCGAAGCAGCTATTAAGTTTCCGTCATTAGGTCCCAAACATAATAGCTGAATAGCCGCTAATTATCCCTTAATTGAGTCATTGCTGTAAACCCTCTTAGCTGAATAGCTGCTAAATATGTCAAAGCTGGCTATTTTGGCTATCCAGCAATCCCGCACCTTTATGCACTAGTTGATAACAGGTGTCTTATCAGCTCAATTTACCATGGTGTATCCCCTAGGGTATATTAGGGATATGAGAGGTGATGTATCAGACTAGTGCAATATATTGATCCTGGTGAAATTGTCATGTGTGTATCTTACTGAGCAAATGAAAATTTCATAGGAAACCATAGGGTTGCACTGAAGTGTTCCTTGTAAATGTTGAAAGAGAATATTGCTTTCATTCAGTGGTCATTGCAGGAGCACACATCTTCATACTATCATAGTCCAGATGCAGTTAAAGTACCTTCATCTCTGACTTGTTCCGCAGTTGGACTGTATAATCAGTCAAAATTGATTTCTGCTGAACAAGATTAAGCCAGTATCCTTACAGCCTTACCAGACATATCGTTTTATATTGACATAAGCCATACTCACCATACTCACAGGCACATTTCTGTGCTGAGATTAGTGTCATGAACTTCTTGACTTTACTATTACTACCATGGTTTATAACAAATGCATTTCTATTTTTGGAATAGCCTGTTGACAGTCCACTCATGATAGTTGACAGTCAATATTCTACCACTGTTTACGATCTCACATTGAGTTTTCTAATCATTCTACTCCCGTCACCAATTCAGAAACTTGTCCAGGGTAGTGAAGTTTAGTTAAATTGATGAGAAATATATCTTCTCAGTTTTCACTTGCATTTAATACAAAAAAAGTCAATTGACAGAATGTTCTGTCATGTTAATGAGACTGTAATTTACACATTCAATGTTTTCTGCTTGTATTGTTGTTAATGTTTATTTATATCTTCTGACAATATTGTGTGACTAAATGAATTCAGCACTTTGCTGTTCACAAAACTGTCAGTCATGTTTGAGACTAAATATTTAGAAACCTTTTCATTGAAAATATTTTGTTGTCAATGTCAAAACGGGACAGATATTTGAAATGTAACTCTCTGCCAAACAGAAAGAGTACACATCTTGTTATTGCACAGGTGTCATGACTTCAAAGTGACCTGATGTTGTAATTTGCATATTCATTGTATCTGCCTATGTGCAAGCTGGTTTGGCATGGTGCCATGTCATCAGGGATTTCCTTGGAATGTTTAGAATGACAGAGATTTACTGTCATTTGGACAGTGTTTACTATGTGCTTCCCTCAGGACAATAACCTATCCCAAATGATGGTATTGAAGGTGCCACCAACTGGTAAATTTCATGAATTTCGCAAAATCATCACAAAACATGTTTTGAAGGCTGATATACCGATTTTTCCTATTTTTGGCCTTGACCCAAAATTGGAGGGGAAAGTAGAGCTGTTCGTAACTGCCCTCCCACTGGCATACACGGAAAATATGCCCTCCCACTGAATTTTGATGCCCGCTGCCCTCCAGTATCTATAGTCTGCCCGCTGCCCACTCCCCACAACATTTTAGGCTCCCCTCTGCCCTCTCCCCACTACTGAAATTTCCCATTGCCAACTAGATGTCTACTAGGCAACCCAGATCAACGCAAACCGTGGGAGCAGCTGGCAGTATAGCTTGGAACATTGCTCCCCTCTAAGTTAGGTGCGAAATCTCCCCTCAAGTTCTGTCAACCACGCCGCTTTCCCCTCCCTCTACATATCTTCCGGTGCCCACTGTCAAAAATTTTCTCCCCGCCCACTGAAAATAGTGAAAATTCTTCCCCGCCCACAGTAAATATAGATTTTTTCTCCCCGCCCGCTGATTGGTTCGGAAATTTGCCCGCCCGCTGAAAAAGTAGCATGAACACCTTTTTGCACGAACAGCTTAGTTGGCGGCACCTGGTATTGGTAGTACATAATCTCTCTGCCCCTATACACTGGCTACACCTAGCGTGGGTTGTAATGCTTGTCAGCCAGTGTGCCACCAGGTGTGTGTGTATTACTTTGTGGATGGTGTGAAGGTGTTTCATGGAAACAAGCTGTAGGTGTGGAAAATGTCAGTGCTGTCTATTATCAATTTGTAATTTGCATCATGAAATGTCCAACTATTCTTATCAAATTTTAATTTCAGCTGACCTGTACAGCAGACATGCCCTAATCCATGGTATTTACCTATAGCATTTCACAATCTCTTTGATCCCAAAAATTATCCAAGAAATGATGAGTTTAATCCCTTGTGTGGGAATTAAATTCCTGATTACACTTTCAGTTATGTAATCTTTAGCAAGATTTACATAAAGTTGTCACTTCATGAATAAGTACACGGAAGTCTTCGCAGTACTCACATTATACTCTAATCATTTCAAATTGAATGGAAGAAGTTTCTGAAAGATAAATTGTTCTGTTTGTACAGTAGATGACAAAATGCAATGTGAAAATTGTGAAATTGAATAGAAGTTTGTTTTGCTGCATGTTTGAATGACTTGGTTGTTGAGAACTCAACTCCACTATCAGGCACTGAACGTGAACAATAATTGCTCAAATACAAAAGGGGACTGCAAGATTCTGCCAGGGTCCAAGTTTCCCTTACCCCATTGTATAATCAAGTCTGATCCCACAATGCCCGAGTCCTCAAGGCAAAAATAACATGCTTCTGTCATGTCACATCCAACAAATCTACCCTATCACACAGTTTTTACACTTAAAGTTGCATTGGAAAGATTTTCTAGTGATGTTTTGATTGTCAAGGATGTGATGGATTTCTTGTATGCTGTGCAGAAAATGCAGACATATACGAAATTTGTGAATGGAGTATTTATTTTCAGACCAACAAACAAAATCATGCATTGACCTTTGTACCCAGAATGCTTATTATCACACAAAGAAGGAAGCAAATACCTTCAGGCACATCTTCTGCCTAAAAGATAATTAAAAGTACATGGTTATTTGAAATCACACTGCAGAAAAAAATATTATTCTATCAAACCACCTCAAATTGAGTCAATGTCAACACTGAACCGAAAGTTTTGGAAGTCATTTGTACGGACAATATGGCAAAATATCAAGTGAGCGAAAAATGTTGAAGATGAAAAAGGGAAACCATATCTTGCTTTGGAGAGAAAATATCTATTTTAAAGAAATATTATTTATTTTCAAAAGAAATATTGTACAATAGTATACTGGAAGTTGTTTCAGTACTAAGCTAACTTTAATTTGATTTTGCCTGATACTGCATACTAGGTTGTCAAGAAAAAACAACATTCTGTTAGATGGATGTGCTCAGAATGCTATCCTACAATTTGTGGTGGTAGACACAACATGATACCAAAATACCAACTTAATCTTTTGCCAAGATAGAGAAATGCAAATACATTTGCTGCTTTTTAAATTTCAAGAGGGTTGGTGTCTGTTGCTATCACATCTGATGTCCTTGAAGTGGGGATCCTTTTTTGGCAGGTTATTAGCATGTAAAAGAAATTAGAAGTGTTTTATCAAAGCATCTGTTTGAGTTTAATTTACCACAGAGATTGAAGTGTACATTTGTCTAGCTGATTACAACATGCCCTGTCAAAGTGTCAACTCTGTCTGGAGGTAATATGTCCATCAGTTGTCACTGAATATAGACCAATGACATTGCAGGAAAGTACTGATTGGATCAAACATGTAGCAATCAACTGCACAACAATACTCAAAATAGATACATAGATACATGTCCATAATAGAGACATGAATCAGGTTTTGTTTGTACATGTCATTGTCACTTCTATGATCTGCATTATGAGTTACAGTTCTATTCATAGTTCATCAGAATTTAATAGATACATGTACATTGCACATGCCTCATGCTTATATCAGCCGCTATTCACAATGATGTACCAGTATGCAGAAGTCAATGTTTTGTGAAATACATGATAATTAATCTTCCAAAATCAAATTTCGGATTCTCATCCAGAGTGAAAGATGTTTTATAATTATTCAATATTGTTTTAAGGTTGACTGTAAATGTTTGTGGAGGTCACAGGTATTGTTCTGAAGACAATGTATCCATCACTAAAGACATTAAAAGCGGCTGTAGTTAAGCCAAACAAAATAAATAGTGCTGTTCTGATAACATGGTTTTCAAAAATAGGGTAGGTAGGTAGGCAGGGATTTTTTCTCCTAAAATTTTTTTGTATTTTAAATACACATCTCTCAGGGGTTCAGAGCGATCAAACACTGGCCACAACATTTCCATAAAAACCTATCATAGCATATAAAAAAATAAAAACATAAAAGACAATTGTTCAACCAAAAATCAAAAGCGAGGTAATGAAAGCGTGATTTTGCAGGTTTTTTCTTTCCTTTTTTACTTCCACATTTATTACATAGCTCCAAAAAGTCTAGGGTCGGCAGGTAAAAACTAGGGTAGGTCAGGTTATCAGAACAGCACAGTTTTTTTGGCCTTATAACTCTATAATATTAATTACCATCCCCTTTAATATTAGAAGAGGTATTTTGAACTTTATACTCATTATCTGCAATGGAAGTACAGTAAGTTTCATCATGAATAGTTTCAAAGTTCACTGAATTCTATGTAAAACGGAAAACAATAATGGAAATTTTCTGTTTCCAATGATAAAGTCCACTGCACGACATCAAGAGATCTGATCGATATAGGACAGGAAATGACCTAAAGCCGACTACAGTTCCAACATTTTGACATTATTATATTTGGTAACTTGTCCCATATGCAATATTCTTATAGTTTTATACATGCAAATCCATCAAATGATACGAAGAAGTAGCAGGGCTAATTCAAAATTTCAAAAGAACACGTACTGTGTAGATTTTAAGTTGTTGGGTATCTCACTAGTGTGCACATGATCAATCTGTGTCAGTTAGAACTGCTTGTCCTCCATTGGCCCCTCATATATCATGCTAATATACATGTAGCATGAGTCATTCAGGGACTATTTATAAATCTCCTTCCAACGTGGAAATATTTGGCTTTCAATTGTCCTTGAAAATAGAGTTAGATCTGTCTGAACAGTCAGAACGGTAAATTTCTCATTGTAAATCTAATATGTTGAAAAAAATAATTGACATTTCTTTGAGGTTAGGTTTGTCTCCATATTGATCAATTTCATTTTTATGAATCAGTCTGTAGGCCTGCAGAATTACAATACATATTGAAAATACCACAGACAATTGAAATATTTAGGTTGGTGAAAGTTAATATTTACTAGTCAAGGTCACCTGACAAACAACTGAAAAAAAAATAAGGCAGACATTTGAACAGTGTAACTACTGTTTTTAAGAAGATGCCAAATATAGAATGCAGAATTGTCTGTTTTATCCATATGCATGCCCTGTCTCTTCAGTGCCATATCTCTTCAATTACATTCTGCAGTCATACTCACCATTAACTAAAAAGTCAGTGGTTTGGCATCTTATTGTTGTGAAATCTCTGCAGTCATGTCACACCTAGTGAAACCCATATGCAAGACCCTCAGGTAGTCAAAAGCTACTCAGAATTTTTTATATTCAGTAGATAAAATATGTTCACTTAAAAGTGCTAACAGGAGAAATTTGTGAATAAACACCTCAGAAATAACCTACCGAGACTGAGATGGAAACTGCAAGTTGCATAAATAGCAGTACTGAAAAATTCTGTTAACTAATCTGTGCCTGAGGCTGCAGTAATGTGGTATTTCCTGATTTTCATAAACCTTTTCACTTTCAGTGTCCTTTTGTTGACTTCAGAAAGTAAACAAGGGTGCCTGAGATTCTTCTTCAAACACAGGTGTTTCAGAAAGTACACCTGTTGTTAACTATTGCAATGAGAGATTTTCTTTACATTTGTTTTAAAATAATGACTTAGGCTCCAATATCTTGGTAAAAAGAGCGACTGTGCAGTTTGGACAGCATTTGTGGTTTATACAACTACAGTAAGCTTGTCGACAAAGATGGTGTTATGGGTGATGTATTAAGAGTAAAGACGATGTATCTTATAGGAAAGTTGCCTTGTGTTAAGAATATGTAACTTTTTGTGACTTATGCATGTATGAATAGTTGGTCTTTGTTTGTGTGATAGCCAGCTTTTATACTGGCACTAAGTTTAACAATAGAGTAACATCAACTTTTTACTGTAAACACACTTAAAGCTTTTGTTGATACATTTTGAAACTAAAACAGCATTGGAACAGCAAGATAAATGTAATTTCAAACAGTAACATTAAATGCAATATTCAGCAGTATAGAAATACACTTAACCGGTGTCTCATTGTAATAACACTTTTGATGCTGTGTTATGAAGTGCCCTGGCTGGCCCCTGCACAATTATGAAAACTGAATTTTGGGTACATTTTGAAAATATATATTATAATATCCAATCACCAAAGGACTAACAATATTAAAGATAGATTTTAAAGCCCCTGTCTTCCACATCAGTACTAAAACAAGTGACTGTAAACTGATAGTTCAATACAATTTTTAAGAATTGACAGCACTTTAGCATATCATTATCAAAAGATTTGTGTACTTTGCATATCATATTCATAATTAACATGACAAGATCTAGGAGCAGTATCTAAGAATGTTGGAGTTCTCATATCATGGTAGTGGTTAAGTGTGTAATGAGACTGAAGGTCTACATATATTGGAAATTGAGATGAAAAATTGTGAGAAAAGGTTATATAAAAATACTGATACACAAATACTTTATTTGGAATGTCTGTGAATGGTCATTTTGAACATGAAATATTAAAAACAGGGTAATAGTTTGGCAATGAACACTAAAAACTTTTGTTATCTCTAGCAGAGCAGTGTTTCTTAGTATTGTAATTTTATTGCAATGTTTATAGCCACCTGGAGGTCTTAGAGAATCCAAATCAGTTCAAAAAGTGAAAACTCACTTTTTTCTTTAATCATGAAAAAGTAGTTTTTGGCATTATTCAGACATATTATAGTCTGTATCTGTGCAGATGAAAAGAGATATCTCGGCTTGAGTGATAATTGGTGATAGTTGATGATGAGTTTTAATATGTCCATATGATACTGCATGACAATACAGTGAAGTAATTAGTGCCTGGCATGGCATCAACATAATACAGACCAGGTACATGTATGGTCACTGCTCTCTAATGCACTTACAGTGAGATGCAGCACTGAACTGTCTTGAAATGTCACATTGTGAATGTTATCTTGTCTCAACAAGGCCAGCTCTAATGACAGGCAACAACTTCCTGTATGATCACACTGACTGGCATATGGGGCTACCTCAAGGCAAGAAGCAGTGGTCATTTCCTCTTTACATGTAAGATATGTTGTACAAGTAACCAACAAATACTATGTTCTAGCTTTCTCATGTATGCAAAGCTTAGATTCTTGCAATGTCAGCAGTTCTTCAGATGTAACAGTTGGTTCTTTGATTGAAATGTCGTTCAGTCTTATGTTGCTGTTCCTGATTTGAATATTGATTTTCTGATGTAAGTAGGACAGTGAGTTCATTAAAAATAGACAGGAAGAAACCCTGGAGTTATGACCTCATCCTACCCCTGGATGATGTCATCATAAGCCAATCAGAGTCCACCTTACAATGTATCAACTGTCATGAATACTGTCAGCATGGAAATGATGTCACCTCAAGCCAGTAAGATATGCTGTCGTAGGATAATTGAAAATTTTATCCACAACTGTTTTAATAAATTATCCTGGTTCCCTAGAGGGTTCAACTGCCAACGTGGAACTTAGAAAGATGACATCATTGTAGAATTCCAGTTATAAATAGCCCGTCAATTCAGTGTTGCTGGTTCACTGAAAGTGAGAGTGCCGGCTGAATATCAGCAGTACTATACAGCTTATCTACAACAGCGTAGGCAACTAGAGCATGGTATTTTTACCCCTACTTGAGTTAGAACAGTCGATGTTGCAGTTACAGATGTTGACATTATTTCTGCCATTCGCTAAAATGCAGACTCTGCATAGGAAAGCAAGGCGAAAGTGGAAGAAGAAATCTGCCGTACATCCAGGTACTATTATCCTTTTTAAAGTTGTTAAATGCATGTGATTCCGTAGTTGCTGAGTCGTATATTCACATTGAAATAAAAAAAAGGTAAATCTAAATCTTGTTTTTTTGTTGTGCTTTATAATGTCAGTGTTCAGTATTTGCTGTGACTTGATTCTGTTATGGGTGAGTGATTTAAGTTGATGTACGTCTTGATGTAAAAGATGATGCAACATCCTCCAGCTGAAATGACGTCAGATCAGATTTAATAGGCATACTTGTATAATCAGCAGTGAAATGATATCTCAGTGATATTGGAGTCTGTGATGGGGAACTCCTGGGTTATCCCTATCTGTTAGGCATGTGCCTATCATTGAGTGCAGAATTCTAATTGTGTTGGATATTGATTACTGTAATTGTCTTGTTTGTTCACAATAACAATCAACATCCACAATAACATTGGAGTAGGTATTACGGGTAGCTAATTGATAGTATGACATCATTTTCCTACCACCACTGCCAGCAAGTGCAACATCTCACCAGTTGAAAAACTTTACAACTGTCTTCTCTGTCTTATGACATAAAAACAGAGCAATGTTCAATCAACTTTTATCATGTTTTGATATGTATTACAATTATATATACAATTTATAATTTCTACTTATTTTATTCTATTCTTCTTGCTGACTTTTAAAGTGTATTACATACGGGTATTCAATTTTAATGAACATACAGCATCTTTTCTATAAGTAAAATACATGACATATTTCACCACATTAATTATAATTTTAATTTACTCAATTATAGACTTGCTTTCCTTGTCATTTAATTTTAGAAAATGGTCTCCTTAGATTCAAGTCACTTGCTATTTTTTCAGTGCAGATGTGAAGTGATAATTTCTTAGCTTGGATGCTGTTTGTGTTGGGCAATTACTTACATAACAGCATGTTTTTAAATATGCTATATTTCCTTTTAGAATTGTAAGATATAACACTTTAAAAATATTATGTATCAGAGCTGGAAATCAAGATATAGTAAATTTTGTATGAGAAAGTAAGAATTTTATCTGAACCCAGATAAGCGGTATCACATGTAAACATAGCTGAATACAACAATATTAAGATACCACACTCCTGTGCTATGTGCTTTGTACTTTCCAACATAGTTGTGACATACTGTCAGTCACAAATGAACCTGTAGGCTGTAAACACAAGGCAAAAAAAAGTACTTTCAATGAAGAAACCTGGGTAAATAATCTTCGCGTGAGTTGTAATAGTCATAATCAAGTGCCATACTGCATTTTGTATCTCTACCATGTAAACTGCTTATCATAAAGTTTGTATATTTCTCTTCTTTTGTTGTAAATTCATTACATTGGTGATTTTCTCTAATTACAGATTTTGATCAATTCACCATACACTTTTAGAAAGGTTTTGGAATAAAAATAGCTCTCAGATGCCAGACCTGACAACTGATATGAGCAGAGATGAAAAGCGATGACATTCTTGAACTTTGATCTTTGATATAGTTATGCTGACACCGTAGAAAGCAGCTACTTTACAAAATTTGTAAACTAATACTTTCAGTGGTTTTAGTTTTGCCAAAATATTGATGTAGCTATGGATGTTGATCTTAAACAAGGTAAACTGGAAATACTTTGAAAGTCATGTCAATGAAGATGCCATGGTGGCAGACGCTGTCAAAGAAACCTTTGTAAACATACAAACCAAATTTCTTGTAGCATTTTACACAAATTTATATCTATTAAGAACATATATTGTACAGATTACAGTATCAACTTCTTTGAAGCACTGCAGCATTCAATATTAATTTTCTTGCCTCCAAGAAGGGAAAACTACAAATACTAGAAACTAATAATTTTGAAAATTACAATTTGCTTGCTTGATTGATTGATTGATTGATTGATTGATTGATTGATTGGTTTGTTTGTTTATCTGTTGTTTGTGTCAAGTACATTATGCTTTGTTCATTACTTCAAACATAATTGTTCCACTAGATAATGGAATGAACAGCTGTAGAGCATCAATTGGCATGATAACTAGGTTATTGCCCATCTGTACAGCATTATATGTATTGCTACACTGCTTATAGGTTAATTAATGTCACATGTATCAGGGCATGCATGGTGAGGTCCTTTCCTGGGTTAGATGCTCAGTCCCCAGTGATAATACCTACACTTTAACACCCAAGTAGACATTTTATATGTCTGAGAAATATCTCATTACAGCCCTTGTACCGACACTGGGGCAAATGACATTGTACTCTCTGGTACACTGTAGTTTTGGTTTAATATCAGGAGGCAACAGTTGGTTGTAACCCATATGCCCACGATACATGTATGTCAACTGCACTGACACTTTAAAAGATTTAAAGTTTTATAATCAGCCATGCTGCCCTGTGTGTGTAATTTTGGTGAAAATCTCACCAAATCATGCCATGCCCTACATTTAATAGGCCTTCACAGATTGACAACAGCTTTTCAATAGCCTTTACATATGTAAACAGAATACCCTGCTTATTACCACAGTAATTGAAAGTTAATTGTCCATGTGAAACCCCAGACTTGCTTTCTGTAACTTGCAAGTTATACTGAATATTTTACTGCAAGCTGTCCATAAAATAGAAAGAAAACAGAGTAAAACAATTAGTTGAGATAAAGGTACCCTTGGGTTGGTTTTCCTTATCAGTTATGTTTACTTTAACCACTCCCAGTTGTTGTAATGGTTTTAATTTTGTTTATGTTGAAAGGAAGTGCTTGGTTTTAAGTTTAAATATTGAGCAATCAGAGTCTGTGTGTGCTTGTTAAACTTTAAAAAAGTTTTGCGGTTATCCTGATGACCCAACCCACTTGTACATACAGATATTGTTCATACGTCAGTCTGAATGGTACCGTCAGTCTGAATGGTACCGGCAAAATATTGGTGGAAACTCTAGACTTGAAAGCAGCTATTCTTCATGTTGTGGTATAGGTATTGTATTGCAAGAGACTCCATATCCGACAGCTGTGATTTTTTTTAAAATTTCTCTTGCATCATATCAATAACCACTGGACTATTGTGAGAGCAGCCGAGCTTGATACACATTTTTGTTAGAACTGAACCATACAGTTGATAGGCAACCTCTGCTAGCAGCCTGCACATGGACATCAATCGTCGTTGGGGATTATACATAGAGAATGTATCAACCATGAGTTGGAAAACAGACAACTATAAGTTTCTGTTGGGAAAGTTGCTGGTATCATCAGGTGATAAAAGACTCTTTCTTGTTTTCCATTATTTAAGTCAGGGTTTCTTGGTCCTGAATTACTCCATTACTGTCTCTTATTTTAGTGAGTTTTCACTAATAATGTCTGTTGTGTGGCTTGTCATCATGTATCTGTCTGGTCAGTGATTGCTGAAATAGATTTATATTACAGGTTGTCTGATCATAGTGAGGAGTTTGCTGTGCTTCTGTGATTTTTGGCAATTCATCTGACAGTGTGTCTTCATACCAGCATATTATCAGAGTATAGAAGTCTGGGGTCTATGGTCTAATCCATAAGACAATTGAACAGTCAAATGAACTGCTGTAGCTAGAGTACTCTTATAAGGCAGTACTCAAAGAATAGTTTTTGTAAGGATCTTCATTTAACTTGTAACATGAAGGTGTCTGAAAAACAATCGTAGGCAAACTTAACCTTCACAGGTATAGTTTGCATTACATCAATTCAAATTTCACCTCAAAACTTTATTGTTGATATCCTCTTGACCACAACCTGTTGAGCCATGAATATACATTTAACCACTTTGTCCACAGGCAATATCATGAGTTGTGTAGTTTTGTAATTGAAATTACAGACGACTTTATGTTCGTCATCTGTGCTCCATTTATAAAGAAATGCATTCATATTTGCAAATTACCGGTATATGTAATAGTAAGTATGTTTGAGTATGCATAGCAGGATTTAAGAAGTAAAAGTGAAGGACAAAGTATAACAATGGGGAACTATGAAGGGATCAGAGAAAGTTTATGTAGTTTGCAGTCTGCTCCTGCAAGGAATGGAACGATTTCAAAAGTGTTGTCACCCTTCACTGATAATGTAAATGTGGTGTGTCTTGGTATTGTTATTTCCTGTCATCACTGCCTGAAGTATAGTCTGAATGCAGCTATTGTTCCTTAAATTGTTAGGAAGTCAGCATGACAGCTTATGCATGGAAATTTATAGGAATGACCTGACCTTGGTTCCTCTGTATAAACACTGGCTGGGTGAATTGGCACAGCCATAATAGTTGACAAGTCATCACAGATGTGTATCCATCTCAGGAACTACACTCTGTAAATTCTGTTTGTTCAGGTTTGCTTACTTTTAAGGTGTTCTGAAACACAAAAGTTAACTTGGTCATCAGCAAGTTTTGTGAAGCCTTACAACATTACTGCAAAGTGTGAAGTACAACAGAAATTTCATTAAACCAATTGTAAAGCTTTAACATCCAAACTTGAACATCCAACTATGTTTAGTAAAATGTTTCAACATATCGAGATATGCTGTAGAGCACCCTCTAGGCTCTAATGTTTGATGTCCTGTATTTGACCCCAGTTTTAATTTGTTGAAATTGAAGCAGTGGTATTTTCATTTGTTGCTTTTGGAAATGTAAAGGATAAAGAGAGCTGTACAGAGCTGTTGCACTCTGTGTAAACAGGTGCAGCCATTAGCAATAGGTGTCATGTTTATTTGGTCTTGTTGCAGAATCTTCAATGGAAATCAGCCCCACATTGATGGATTTGTACGATACACTGGCCAACAGCGGTAATCATTCCACCAACATCAATGACAATGGACAGGATAGTAGTCTAGGTAATAGGAACAACCACTCTGCCAGTGAGAATGTTCAAATAGATTTGCAACCTATCAATAAGGACAAACATGAATCGAGCAATCAGATTTCAGATGAGCGGCTATCGACCAATCAGAATATGGAGAGGGAATGTCGGCCTATCAGTGGCATCTCGACCTCTTCAATGTCCTCTATGGATAGCCAATCATCGAAGTCCTACAACAGAGATGTGTCCTCAACAGAGGAAGACAACAGGAAGACAGAAGAGTTGAGTGTTGAGAAGGGCAACAGCAGTGACTCTGTGTCAACTGCCAGTAAAGAGCAAAATGAACAAGAAAACTCTGACCTTGCGATAGATAACATTGAACAATCACAGCCAGTCCTTGAGGAAATGGTCCCTGAAATGACACCCACAGACAATGTCAGCGATTATGACAACATTGAACAATCTGAAATGCCTGATGTTTTGGACACCAAACTTGAAATTATTGAGGAACAAATGATAACGCAGTCAGAGGAGTCATTCAACAGTGCTACTAGTGAATCCACGGACAAAGTAGCCGATAATAATGACGACGATACAACCAGTGCAGAACAAGCCAATGACATGACAGTAAGCCATGGAGACTATGTCAAACATAGCAGCCAAGGAGAGGATGAGAGTGTGCAATCTACACAAACAAAGAGTACAGACACTTCAAAACTAAGGAAATCATCTCGGATCAATCCTCCTATGAGTGTGGTGGATCCAACAGCCAGGATCAATGGTGCAGCCTCTCCTCCAGTGTCACCACCTCAAAAGGCAAAACATCCACACAAAACAAGTAAACAGGACAATGTCACCTACATCGGCCGGGTTGTCAAAGAAATTGTTGAGACTGAAAGAAGTTATGTGAAAGCCATGGATGACATAATTGAGGTAAGTGCAGTGTCATTATGGTACACTGGTATCTCTTCATTACTTTATTAGATATAACATCATCTCATTACAAATAAACAAACTGAGGCAAATGAATGTCTTTCAGTGTATATCTTGCATGCCAAACATCTCGTAGGAACGGTATTGATGAATAATTAAAGATACTGTCATTAGCATGTCCATAGTTTTTTCAGTGTCATATCAGGCAGGAATTACCAAACAATTATTACTGCAAACTTTTGTTGTCATCTAGAATGTATCTCTGGCAGTAACATTGTAAGTAAGCAGGTAATGCTACCGAGGCTTGAATGACATTTACAGAAGCTCACATTTTTTGAGGTATGCAAGATAAAACAAGAACAGAAAGGCTTCCATGTGTTTTACATTCTCACTATCCAGTGTTTTATTTCTACAATGATGCAAGGCAAAAAATCAAGTCTCCAGCTGTTGCTGCAAGGAGACCAGCAGTTTATGATGATGTGTTTTCAGGGCACTCTAAAAAGATTGGCTGCATAGTGTCAATTATCTGAACGTGTGCCTTCTAGTGGCTCTTGAAGGGGATGCTGAAGTGGTTGTATTAGATATACTGAACAGCAATTTGGCATTCTGATTTTTATGCCATGATGTGAACAGATTAAATTCCAAAGTTGAATTGACTTCAGCTGAAATTGCTCAGAGATTACTGCGAAATTTCATTGGTGCAGTCAGTGAGGCAGGAAGACTTAAACCACAGCAGCAGCATGTGACGTCAAACTTCAAAACTGCCCTGTATCAAATGTCTAACTGCAATACTGTCGACAGTCTGGTGTAGGTGTCAACATTCACAACAGACTGCAATGTCCTTGACATCATACAAATTAACACCTTCTTGAATATTACTGTTTATGTAACTCTGTTGACGTCAATAAACAGGACATAGCATACATCCGAAACACCTTTTCAAATGACAGCAATGTCACTCACTAGCACTGTACGTCACTATAAACATAGGCAGGACTTTATAAATCACCCAGTGGGCTTAGTCATGGTGCCAAAATATAGGGTAGGTGACCGCAGATGTTTGACTTTGGTGATGATTTCCTTTATGTATGTACATGCGTTTGTTTTAGGGTTACCTGCATGTCATCCTGGATAAACCAGAACTGCCCATATCACCGGAAGAGTACAGCACCTTATTTGGTAACATTGAAGAGATCTACGACTTTAACAAGTAAGGTGTCATACACTGGTTAGACACTCCTTTGTTGTTGGTGAAATATTAACTTAGTGGGGGTCAGTGTCCTGATTATGAGCAATAACATTGGACCCTATTGTTTTATGGCATGGTTAACCTTATGACAGTAACAGATGGTTGAAGTCTTGATATAATTTATAGATCTGAGTACCAGACAGCTGGTTTTCTGAGAACCAGCTGAAGCTTTTATGATGCAACACCAGATTGAGTGTTTTCAAGTGAATTTACACATGGTGATCACGCCAGAAATAGTTAGAATGATTTCCATGAAATACTACAAATGTCATTTTAAGAAATCTTGCTCAGATATTGTAATCATTATAATAATTTCTTTTTGATGAAACTGCAAAAATAAAAATAAGAGCCATGGAATGTTTGTGTAACCTTTTAAATTTGAAACCTCACATAGTCAGTGATTTATGTACACGCATTGACACCCTTGTGCTGGAAGGTCAATCCATTTTGACTAAGTAACCATACTAAAATTATGTACTAAAATCGTATAGTAAATACTGTTAAAATATTTTTTTTCTGTTGTTTTCAATTCACAGAGGTTTACTTGATGAACTTGAAAGTTGTGATCTTGATCCAATCCAAATTGCTGAATGTTTTGTGGATAAGGTAAGATCTGAACCCTGAACTATAGATACAATTACCTTTTACAGGGTACCCTCAGATCAGGATTCATTTATTTCCAAGGGAGCTAAATCATTACAAGCATGGAGCTAATTTACAGTGATAATATATTTTGAGCTGCTAGCATAAAAAGTACAAATGACAGACTGTCATGCAATTCATCAAAAGTGCTAGGCCTCTCGAGGAGATACTGCATGATTGAGATTTCATGAACGGACAAAGTCCATATGCCATTGTAAGTGTTTTTCAACAATTGCTGAATGCACAGCCAAGAGAAAGATGTATGTTAGCAGACAAAATAATTCAAACAAAGAGCAGAAATAATGGTCCTAACCAGAAGCACTTCAAAAATGCTGTGTTATCATTGTTTATTTACTTGTTTTTGTTAACAATTAATGATCAGTAAATGTAAGTTTTGTTTTTTTCTGGTGAAATAATAAAGAATTATTATAATGACACTTTTCAAATGATTCTAATCTTACAGGACGATGGCTTCAAGCGGTACACACAATACTGTACTAACTATCCAAATTCAGTAGCTGTGCTAACAGAGCTGTCTGAAATTGGTGCAGTCATGAAGTTCTTCAAAAGCAGGCAGTCAGCCCTCAAACATCCACTGCCACTTGGTTCATATTTACTTAAACCTGTTCAGAGAATACTGAAATACAGACTCCTTTTTCAGGTAAAGTCAGTCACCTTAGCCTTTTCAGGCCCTATTGCCTATTAGGGATGATTCAAATATTACATCAGCAATTGAACTGAAAGAGTGAATTCAAAAAAAATTAATGTTATTCTGTATTCTTTGTGAACTTTTCATTCCATTTCTTGGGCTTTTTTTGCAACCCTTCTCATTTAAAAGGCTAGAAGCTATAACTGTTGATGATATTTCTGCCATGTTTGTTTTTAATGTCAACCACAGTTTCTTGTTTTACTACCCAAAGCAGGTTGAGACACATTTATTCCACTTGTCAACTCAGCCTGTACATGTGTATAGACTGCATTGTCATTGTTGATGAGTGTATTCTGTTCTGGACTAGATTTCAAATGTATACAATAACAATGTATTTTACACACACATACACTGTGTTGACAAGCTAAGTTGTTGCAATGTTGGTGTTACAACATGCTCAAGGGAGTAGAACAAGAACATACACATGCAAAACAAAAACAGTGAAAAAATCATTAAGAGTTGCATTTCTTTAATCATTGTTCATAACCAGATCTTTGTCTTCTCAGGGGCTTCCTTTTGTTCCATGTTGATGTATAGAAAGAGATGTGATTTGATAAAAATAACATAGAGTGTAACAATTCTTGGATTTATGACATTATCATGTACAAGAAATTACATTCAGAGAAAATCACTGTATTTTGTGTCTTGTATGAGCATTTTGCACAAATAAACTAGGAAACACACAATTCCAAGACTAGAAATCCACACTGACTCAAGAATTTGAGCAAACTATACCTGTCACAGAATTGTCTTCACACTGAAACCTGTTCCAATACATACAGGAGATCCATCGTCACTTTGACAAGAAAGCTGATGGGTTTGATGTGATAGAGGAAGCCCTAGCGACCATGACGAGGATAGCCAGGTACATCAATGAAATGAAGAGGAAACATGAAGCTGCCGTCCACGTTCAGGAGATACAGAGTCAACTACATGGCTGGGATGTGAGTACACAACTAAATATTCAATCAACGGGGTATGGAAAATGTGTGTGTTCTTCTAATATCCTAAGTCCTGAGTAGCTTTTAAGTTGGATACAACATGCTGAGATTTTGTAGATATTGTTAAGATACAAACATATTTAAAGAATTATTGCATGTGTTACCTCCTGTTTTCACTGAAATGCACTTTTGGTATTGAAAGATATCTTGGTGTGTACTATTTGTCTCATTATTTTCAATTTTTCAGCAAAGAAGAAATATTCTTGTATTTCATGAAAATAAATGAAGTGATTGCAATCATTGAAAAAATTAAGATAGAAATGACTGCTCAAGAATAAAAAATCCCTTTTATCACACCCTAATTTAATTTAATTGAAAATGGTGTTAACATTAACTTGGAAGATAGTTTTCAACATTGCCCATGTTGAATTTCCTTAGTAAATGAAAACATGATACATTTCACTCTTTCACAGAGTTCAAGATCCTACTCAAAGAACGGTGTCTTGACCTCAGTCAGTATTAATGAATGTAATCGTTTGTGTAATATGGAAGTGATTTCACTCCAATTTTGCTGGAAGCCAAATGGGATCCAGTTCAGTTCTGAAAGGTCAGATGAGGTTTGACCCTGTGCAAGGTCTCAGTAATTACACATCCCCTGCTGTGAGAGTGAAGAATCTCAATGTCAAGAACAAAAGCTGTGTTCAGTCTGTATGTAATTGATTATTTGGCTTGTTTTCAGGGCTCCTTGGTGTCATATGGGGACTTAGTACTGGAGGTAAGGTCTGCTTTGAGTCAGCTGTCATCCTAATTATTGCATGAACTCTCAAAGGATAGACTCAATCACCAATATGCCATAGTGGTGGTAGTATCCATAGCATTGATGGATGGAGCATTAGAGCTTCCACACTGCTGTGAACACAAATATTCAAATTCCTTTTTGAAGAGAAAATACCCCCTGCAGATTCATAAGAGAAATACATGAAAACTTCTGGAGTATCAGTGTTAATTTGTCAGTGGGTAGGCTTACAGTTCAATACCCAGTCAACCAAAATCTACTCCTCTCTCTTGAGAGAATTGGGAATGTAGATTCCAACAGTCTCTTTACTTAAGTTTCAATCATGGATTCACATTTCTATGTGAAAAACAAAAGTTAGAAAGTGCAACTGAGACTTAGCACATACTTGGATTAAAACTGTGTTCAATCATCTTATGGCAGGATGTCTTCCGCATGGTTGGCGCTAGAGCTGATAGATTTCTGTTCCTGTTTGAGAAAGCACTGTTAATTGGTAAGAAGAGAGAAGATGGATTAATCAGCATCAAAGCTGTCATCATGGTAAATATAACAGATAAACCGAGAACATCAAAACAAATACATGCATGCATGCTACAGATTCACTACAGTGTAAACACAGATACAATGCAGTATATCATGTGACATAGTCGTAAGTGTTAGCTGGATATAACAAAATGGAAGGATAAGTATGAAAATTACAAATAAAATAACAGTTCATTCAATGAGTGCTTCACAAGCATACTTTGACAGTTCTAAAGCTACTTAGAAAAGATGCTGACCCTAAGCCATTATAGTATACTGATCTTGCATTAATCTGACCTTAGTAACTACACATTTTTAAAATTGTTCAAATTACATTATGCGTGGGCAAAGTAAACAGCCCAAAGCCACATCAGAATGACATGCTCTTGTCTCATATATTTAAAAGTTACATCACAAATTAACAGTGTGTTGATTCTAAGCTGTAGAAGTTTCAGGTTTTAACGTTTGATTGAGTTGAAAAAGAAGGATGGACAGTCACTGTACCCTAGGGCATTGTGTTAGACAAGAAAACAAGTGATATCAGCTGTCATTGGTGTAATGTCAAAAAGACAGTGTGTCTCAAAGACAGTGTGTTTTGTTGTCTCATACTTTTAAACAGCCCTTCCTATGCAGGCCATGCCTTGAATTGCAGAATGTACCCTGAGCCCTTGAAGGTCACAACAATTTTGTATTCAGGGCATGTCTATCTGTCTGCAAGCTTTCTGCAAAAATTGATTGAAGGAGATCCTGATTTGGTTTACAACTCATTCATACCCTGGAGCCACTTCCTCAGCTACCTCTAGCCACTGTAATCGCTCTAGTGTCTTACATGCTATTTCTTTTCAATGACCTCTTCAGTGAAATCTGTCTTAGACTTTGGGGCTTACTGATTAAATGTTCATTTTGCAGTGTGATAACATGATACTTCAAGAGGTTGTACAGAGAGACACACTTTGGTTTGTGATCATTCCATTCGACAATAACAAAACCCAGTATGTTATACAGGTGAGTGAGAGATCTCGACATACATGTACAACACCCTCTTCAGTCTGAAGTGAATTTATCCAAATCGCAGTATGTGGGGACTTTATCCCGTTTGTTATAGGATGCGGAAAGGGAATGTCTATGTTTATTATACTAAGCGATGGGAACTCCAATCAATCCATGGAAATCTACTGCTAGAAGGAAAGTACAATGAATGTGATATTATCTAGGAACGTGATTGCATTCGAGTTTACTTTCCACTGAAACACAATCTGACTTATCAACTTCCTTTTACTATTGTTTTATAAGTTTCAACAAACATACAGACATTTCTGCAATCGAGGTTCCCAGTCTGCCAAGATAAAATTGTAACAAAAGCGGCCAAAGACCAAAGGTCGTGGTCACTATGAATGATTAATGCAAGTTGCAATTATCAGGTAGAATGTTAATATTCAAATAAAAGAGGTAGACTGTAGGCAGCCTGTTCAGACAACCAGATGATCATTAATTCAGAGTTTTGGTGGTTAACAAACAAACTTGACCAGTATGTTGCATATATACAAAATTTTAACATTACTCACATTCTTGTGGTCAACAAAACGATTGGGAACTGTGTCAAGGTAGTAATTGTTTACAAGTTGGTAGTGTGCCAATAAATCTTTAGTGCTCAGTTTATCTGTGTGTCAGAAAAACCCTTGCCAGACATGTATGACACTTGCTGTTTCATTTTGAGAGTGAGTTCTGGGAGAAACTTTCAAAATGGTACCATTATTACTCTTTTCTTTGCACCTCAGGCCAAGTCAATGGAACACAAGAAGTATTGGACTCATCATTTGAAGAGACTTATCATAGAGAACCATCCATTGGCTGTACCCATACATGCTAAACAAGTAATACTTGACCAAGACAAAGATAAATGTGAGTAAACATATTTTGCATCTAATCACGTCTCATCACAGCTGATATGAAACATGAGGTGGTGGACTGGTGCGATAAAACTATACCAAGGATGAGTGTCTGTTTTGGTTTCCACCACAGTGAACACATTGGCATCGAGGATTGACCACACAGGTTTTGATGGAAATGGGGGATTGGCCAATAATTATTTTTACAGTGGAATACATGAGGAGAACTTTAATCACTGTATTGCTCTTCTGCATAAGCAGAAACTTTCTTTGTATTTTCCAGTATTTTTGTTTAAAATACAGTTTCTTGTTCTATTCTCAAAATCATGCCAAAAAGCCTTGAGTTCATCTCATTGATACATCCTGTATGTGGGTACTGTACAGTGTTGTTGTTGATTACTGAATTTTGATCTGGAGTAGAATTCATTGTTCCACAGTAATATCACACATTGCACATAATGCATTGTGCTGGTAGGACTGTCACAGTATAGATCAACACACTTACGGGAGAAGGATAAGAAAAAGCGTTTTGTTTGATGAAATAAAATTTTGACAATATGACCATAAGTAAAAGCTTTTGTCCTAGGAGATGTTTTTAAGTAAAAAAAAAGGTGTTGTGTTGCCAAATGTAGTGACGCCTTAGTAAGTCAACTTGTTAGAGCCATTGGTTTCCATCCATTTCAAATTTGAAATGTTCATATCTTCAGTTTTTGTGTCTTTTTGTTGTTGTTGTTGCTAGTGTTTGTATTTTCACATGTGGTTATGAACTGCGGTTGACTACAGAATTCTAGTATTGATGGGATCAAGACATTTCAATCTTGATGTGTTCTTTTGTAGATTATGCATCAGATGATAGCGCTGAGCTGTTGGAGAAGAAGGATAATGGGAGAAACAAGGAAGAGAGAAGAAATAAAAGACATGCAAGGCGCAAATCAGATCCGAGTTTGAGAAAACTGAGACGAGGGTCTGTACAACTTAAAGGTAAGTTATTGATTTTAAGACAAGAGACAGAGAGTGTGTGTATGTAGCTGAAAAGTGAAAGAAAACATTCTGTTCTTTTTAATTGGGAGCAGCATCATGGGGTAGCTGGTTAATTAAGGTGCCAGACTCACTATCAAAGGATGGTGGGTTTGATACCTGGTACAATGTATTTAATGTCCATGCAATGGACTCTCTGTTTTCATCATTAAATTTACATATATTAGATCATATTAATAACACATCAGAAATCCACTAGAGTTACAATAGTGCTGTAAGATTTAGTGTCATATTACAGGGTATGTCCATCTTCATGAGTAGTGAAACATGTCAGATAAAATAATTATGACTGTATGACATCTTGGCTGATTTGTCAAATTCTTAACTCATCTAAGTAGATTCCCAGATGACCACCTCTCATCTTCATCTGTCAAGTATTTCTGTTTTCAAAAAATCTCCTCTGTCAGCCCTTCCTATGCCTAATTTCCTCAATACTGCCAAATAGCTTCATCTTAGCTTATCATAACTGATCATGACTGAACAAAGATTCTAAATCTTCCAAACTACATACCAGTACCAAAGTTTTCTCATCTTCAGTACCTCATCTTCCTCTTATATCTTGCCTTTCATTTCTGTCTCTATTTCACTCCTTATAACAGGGAGCAAAACCATTCTGCATGGTGAGTGCTCACCAATCTCACTGCAATTATATTCTCATTTTTAATCTCTTAACTTCACTAACTTGTACTTACGGCTAAACATCTGGTTGTGTGAATATCTGAGTGGTGTATGAGTATTACCTCTTGTGAATACACATATATGTACATACCGGTACATAACAAAATACATACCCACATGGCTTGGTGTTGATCAGTCTTGTTGTGTGCCAGTTGAGTGTCTTCTTAAAATGAGTCTTGAACTAATACATTTGTAAATGTTTGAATGCATATCTGCTACGGAAGGTTTTCAAAGTTTTACATTAAAATGCATGAAAATCTTCTATTCGTACAACAAGCAGTCTGTCAATCACAATATCTGGCCAAAAAAACACACATCGACTGAATTTTGTAAAGACAGAGGTGCAGTTAGTACACTGGGTTAGTTGATATTATTAATGGGGTTCCCAAGACATTTCAGTAAGCTCTCCTTGACATACAACAACAATCTCAAAGAATAGCTGATTATCTTGTGTCAAAACCATCTACCTTGCAAATGCACTGAATGTTTTATTGTTTGGGATTTCTCACCTTGTATGTTTGATGCATGTACACTAACACTAATTGCTGAACCCCTGCATTTGTAATAGGATTGTTATTTGTATCATTAACAAACATAGTTGTAGTTTTGGTTTGTCAGTAGCATCCCAGTATAACAACGTTGCACATAGATTCAAGGGCCAGCCAGTAGCTGTAAATTTTGTTAAATTTTTCACTATATTTTGTTCTGCATGCCAATTGCAGGTTCTTTTTTCTACTCCCCAAACTATGTTAAAACATCTACCAACAATATTTAGCCTGCCAAGGCAGCGTCCATACATGTCAAATACATAGTTATTGTTTACATTTAAATTCTAATCTGGACCAGAATTCATTGTCAACAATAGCAATGCTGTGTACACATGTACAGGCTGAGTTGACACGTTTAATACTTGTGTTCTGAACATACATGCTTTGGGGAAGAGAATAAGAAATGGAAGTTGACATTGAAATAAAAAATGGTGAAATTTTTTTTAAAGTTACAGCCACTGGCCATTTAACTAATTAAGGCTTTACACTAATTTTAACCAATTTCTTTTCATGTGCCGCCTTTCTTGATACTTTTCATCATTGATGCCATGGAAATAGCTATCAGTGGTGAGTAGCTGCTTAAAAGTAGAAAGTAATCAATCAACAGTACTTCAGAATTCAATAGTTACCTTTCAACCCTATGGTATTTAAAGGTTAGGGCATCAGGGTGAAAGGGTAGAGGTCACCAATAATTTGCACGTGCGTATGTCATACCCAGGTGGTGCACTACATGTTGAATTCACAAGTACTGCATGCTGAAGGTCATTTTACTCATTCGTCACAAGTTTCAGAAACAATATAGTAACATGCCTAAATGATTACAAACAGCAATATTTCACTTCATGATCATTTATAATATTCATTGTAACCATCTTATGTAGTATACAAGTTTATTTTATCTTGATCACTCACATTGCAGACTCATGATTCACCTCATTTCTAACACTCGACATTAAAATCAATATATGTTACAAAGCAGTGACACACAGCAAAACAGCTGATGAGTGACACCTTGGTGTACACTTAAATTGGCCACATTACACATTATTTTACCATACATCAGCTGACTCTTTCATTCAATTGCCAGTCTTGATAACTTGAAATTGCTATCATGCTGTACGACTCAGGGAAGTGAATATTTTTGTGTATTTTTCACATCGCAAACCCAACCACGCCATTCCCAACCTCCTGCACCCTTAATTCCCTACACAATCCATTTACAACACACTTTATATTTTATTCGAACATTTTGTTTAATTTACATGACCAAAGGTGGTCCTATATATTTCAGTGACAGATATAGAAATGAAAGTGGAACACTATCTTCAAAACTTGTTAGGTTTGCTTCATGGGTGTACTATTGACAGACTTTCAAGCTGACTTTTTGTTTTGATTTGTAGGTATGAAAAAACCTGAAATAATCAATCCAAAAGGTGTAAGTACTCTTATTGAATTCATAGATGTCTCATTTCTTAATATGAGAAAATGTCAATATATCTGAAATAGTGCATTCATTGCAGTCAAATGAACTATAATTCATATTATATCATTCCAGTATATTGATGGCGCAAATACATCAATCTGATTGGTTGAGACGCGAAAAGAACCGTGGTATATTGGCGATATACCACCGCTGGCGTGCGCACTAGCTCTTGGCTTGAGGAAAAGTCCTTTTATGACGTTCCATGCCAGAATTTCAATATACTGTTATGATATAATAGCAATAAATCACACCCAGCGACGGTATACCTCTCACTTTACACTCGCTATGGCTCGTGCATATATGTCGTGAACTGGTCAAAATCTCGTGGTATACCATCGCTGGGTGTGCTTTATTATAGAAATAACGGGCGACGCGCTGACCATTAACGTTTATTTGTGGGCAAGGGCGAGAGGAAATCCAAAAATTAACGGGCGAGGCTTGCCGAGCCCGTTAATTTGGCTTTCCTCGAGCCCGCGACCACAAATAAACGTTAATGGTCAGAGCGGAGTCTGTTATTTCCATTATATTATCAGCTAACCCAAGAAAACCGTAAAAATTTCCGAAAATTTCAGGCGCGAACGACAACTGGGCCCCAGAACTGAGCAATACGCGACGCACTGTTACGCGCGCTGTAAAATGTTGGCAAATCTGGAAATATTTTCAGAAAAAGGTATCTCAACTAGGCCCACAGGTGCTCCATTTTATTTTGTGATTGATTATGATTTATGTTTGAGCTGTAAAGTTACGATACTTTGAGTTGTTAATCTTATTATTCATATTCACGGGCATATAAACAGACCATTACTGTGTATTTGTGGTCAGTCACGTGGTTCAGCTCGACCAATCAAAATGCGACAGACAGGGTATGGTAATATAATGCTTAAATACAATACTGACAGTCATAAAACTATCAAGGAAATGTCTGTTAATGGTGTTAAGTTGCAATGAAGATGAAAGCTGTCTGGTAACTTGGGAAAAGACCATAATACTCAGCACATCTTGATAGATCACTTATAAAATACATTTGATGAGCTTTCTGAACAATCATCATAAAATTTGTATTTTGGAGAATATATCTTGAAAAGAATAAGGACATCAGAAATATATAAGTGATGAGATTTCCTGCATCTGTCAGGTTCGTTTCCCATGTTTAACCATCAGCATACAACATTGTATTGACAGAGTATGAAGAAATCACGGCATACATCAGGTCATAGCAGTACAGAGATGGACACTCAGGACACTCAGAGTGAAAGTGAATCGCCTCATAAGAAGAAATCTTCAGCTTCACCTCAGCCTCAAACTCAGGTATGTGTTATTTACCTTGAAATGTTGGTTGGTCAGTTGTGTCCTTTTTTCTGTGTCGTCCAATTTTCCATGATGCTGCATCTGTGCAGAGCCTTTAGGATGTTGTGTAGTGGAAAGATAACAAGATAAAATGGATCAGTTCATGCTGTTCTTGACAGGTGTCCAGTTTCCATAGTTAGAAATGGTATCGATCAAAGGAAAATTTGAATCGATCCACCCACAAAAATGCTCATCAAAGTTACTATAAATTGTAAACCAATTTCCAGTTTGATAATGTCAGTTATCTGCTAGGGACATGTCTTCTCCAACAGACCTCTTTGTTTGTCAAACAATGTACATTGTAAATGTTTACTAAAATTTGATAACAGTATGCCTGTCACTAATCATCTGAGATCCATATATAAATTTATTGCTGTTCAGATGTACCTATCTGAATAGAAGAGAGAATTTCACCTTGTTTCAATAATGAAAGAATGTTTATCCTTTACAAGTCACCAAAGACGTCAAATTATCTGTTAAAAGACAAATTTACACTGGTTCATCTTTGTTTTGCCACAAAATTTTATCTCATGATGCAGTTTTTGGTAATTCTAAAAGCATCTAAAATTTCATCAAGGATGATTGCTGGTGCTCTGTCTAATATTGTGCGTGTACATGTAGTTTGTAATTATTAATTCTGGTCATTATTTGCTAAACCAATAGAAAGCTTCACAAAAACCAAGCAAGGAGAGAAAAAGGTCAAAGGAAGAAGCTGTGCAGAAATCGGGGAGTCTGACTCGTAGTGACTGTGTCAAAAGTAAAAGTCTTGATAGCCTCTCAACAAACCAAGCTGATCCTAAAAATTCTGTCAAACAACTTGGTAAGTTGTTTAACACCTAATGCCAACTATTAAACTTTTTTTGTGAATCAAATGGTTACTTTGTAGCAAATGTGAAAATTCCAGTCCATTTCAAAACACTCACAGTTATCAAGTGTTGAATACCAGGACTGTTTGGGTGTAAAGTGAACCTCCTACATAGCTGCCAACTTCCAGCTACTGGTAATATTTTTAAGTAGTAAACGTATTTTTCCAAATTTTTTCTGCCTTGTTGAATTGAACTAGTGTTATTAAGACTAAGTTCTTGTGTGAAATATATGTCTGCGTATGAGCGTTAATTATGATTTTTTGGAACTTTCTGAGGCTTTTACTATGTACATGACAACCAAATAAGACTGGAGAGCCACCAAATGTGCAGTGATAGTGGTCCTCGGACCACCAATTATGGAATAGACACAGTCACCCCTGTACTCACCCCTGTACAGTGATCCAATTATTACAGATTACACACTTGTGAAGTAGCATTCTGAACAGGTTTGTTCTGTTGATTACAGGTGGAGATGATAGTAGTCCAAGAGCTCGCAGGCTGAGCCAGGAATTGGATGACAGAAACCCAAGAAAGAGCATTGAAGTGAGCAATGAAATTGTTCAAGCTGTTGAAGCAGTCTTTGATAAGATGAAGAAAGGTGAAAATGTATCAGATGTAACAGACAAAGTTCAGCAAAAACCTGACATTGAGAAAACCACATCTGCAAACAATAGTGTGGAAAGAACGTTGTCTGGACAAGGTACAGAAGCAAAAACTGACAGTGATATGCATGGCAGTGTTGAGAGAATGAACTCCGGTAGTGATGATGAGAGAAAAGCAAAGTTATCTCAAAGGAGAAAGTCACTGCCTAGAAATGATCTAATTCTTGAAGAATCTGCTCCCTTAGCAATGGAAGAAGAGTTTGAGAATGGCATCAACAAGGGAGAAAAACCTATCAGTGAAGTTCTCAACAACATTGCTGAAGAGGAATCAGGGAAACATGTGGATGCTTACACAGTGCCGAGGAGAAAGCCCTCCGGGACACATATTAACATTAATTACCGCAGTAGTACTTCAGTTCTTGAACAAGCAACTTTGAGGAATGCAGTCTTCAAAATAAAAGGGACTGACAAAATCAAGCAGTATGCTTCTCAGAACAGAACATATGCTCAGGAAAACGAGGACATATGGGTAAAACGAACTGATACCGCCACCACAACTGCAAGTCAGGCGTCTCTTGTGCAGAGTCAGTCACTATCAACTGTGTACACACATTACTCACAGACTTATGTTGAAAAAAGTCTGCCTAAACTCAGTATGGCTCATCTGACTTCTCCCAAGTCCTTTCCAGACAGCCCATCTCCGACATCTCCAAAGTCTGGTCCAGTCTCACCGTTATCATACACATCACAGTTGTCTCCAAGCAATGAAACCCTTATTGATGCAGATCTGCCATTGCCCTCTCCACCTGAGGGCAAAGAGACTCTGATAGGAGCAGAGGAAGAGAGCGGTTCTAGGTTAGCCCCTGGAGAAAAGAGCATTCTCCACAAAAGCAGTGATGACGTTGATGGGACAACAACTACATGTGATAGGACAGACAAGACCAGGTCTTTGAGTACTAGTTCTGATAGGTCACAGAGTGACCATGGAGAGACCCTTCATAGTGGACAAAAATTAGCTGACTCGTCTTCCATCTCAGATGTCAGCCAGCCTCAGCCTGAAATAGAAGAAAAGCCATCTTTACCACCAGAAGCGGAAGAAATTCTTGATGAATCAGAGAAGTATGTGGTTGCAAATTCTAAACCCTCAAAGAAAAGTGTCCCAGCGTTTCCAGCTGATAACAGTGGTCACACTGATGCCAAGACAGAAGCCGCATCTTCAAATGAAAGCGTTACAGACAACATCAAGAGCATGCTGCACAGCCTTGGGTCACGATTGACATCTCATAAAACACCAAGCCCTGGTCCAAGTCCCAGATCAAGTCAGTCTGTAGAGCATTCATCGTCATCAGATGAAGCAAAGTCAACACAGCCGACAAAGCAAACACCACCAGACAGTCCAGATAAGGAGCAAAAATCACACAGAGTTTACCAATTAGCAAGGGCTTATAGTCAGCGACTGAAGAGCAAAGCAACTAGATCATTTAACATTAAGAGGAGGAGTGCCTCTGAAAGCAATGTGAATGCTGAAGAATCCTATGAGCATCGCTTGGCAAATTTACTGGGAGGCGAGAATGCCCAGGGTGGTGCAAATATTGGAGCAAGGTATGCCAAACAGGGTGATACGCTCAACAGAAACTTGAAGTTCTCATTCTCAGAGACAAAACCAATCATCTTTGAGGATGATGAGATTGAAAGCATTGAAAAAGAATCGCCAATATTTACCAGGGCTGCTAGCACTCACACAGTCATGCTCAGACAGAAACCTAAGAGGACTGAGGATGATGATGATAGTGACTTTGCAACAAGACGTCGATCGGTCAGGGAAAGCATAATGAACTTTGAAGAAATCATGAAAGCCATGTCTTTACCCACTGTGCCTAACTACTCCAGCCACAGCAGAATCCAAGGGCTCCAGGTAGAGGAAGATGACCCAGAGCCACAGTTCAAGTCAGTCAAAGAAAGAAGGAGAGAGTTGGAAGAAAGAGTGAGCAAGCCAGTTCCCAGGCAAAGAATATTGTCTGAGTTCCTTGATATGAGTGATGGCTCATCGGTGAGCAGTGCTGAAAGTGAATGGACCAGTAGGTACAGCAGTGCTCCAACATCACCCCTGCATACAGCAGGGAGTTGCTCAACATTGAATAAAGCCAGTGAGGAATCAGTGGAAGGCATATCCAGAAGGACCAGTAGCTCAGAAGAGGGAGAACTCATGCCTATTATCATGAAATCAATAAAAGAGCGTTTCCGTGAACTACAACAGTCCATATCAAAGCCAGTTCCAAAACGGGATGCAAAGGAAGAAATCAAAATGCAGCGTCAGGTCGCTGAAGGGGCGTGTTCTGATGATGATAGTCAGGAGACACAAGTAGATTCTGGACAGTCCACCTTGACATCAGGGTCTGTCCTGTCAACTGGACAGACTGATACAGCAAAGGAAGGTTCTGGAAAACAGAATTCAGCAGCATCACTTGTCATGCATGATGATGATGAGAGAGATCAATTAGGAGGAGAAAGTGAGAGTGAATCTGGACACACCTCAGAGTCTGAGTATGAGACACCTATCGGATCCCTGGACAATATTCCTGATGTCTTGAACACCATGGATACCCTTGAAGACTTGCCAGCTGATGTGACCGATGATGACAGCATTGAAGATGAAGCCACATTGGAAGCCGAGAATTTTGAGGAAACTTTCAGCAAGAAAAGCCTTGATTTAGAGCCCACAGTAACACCCACACAAAGTGAAAGGACACTTGATATTGGCATGAACAATGAACAAACTGAAAGTCAAGCTTGAATGCCATTCTGTGTATCTGCCATTTTTGATATTCCAAATGATTTGTTCTGTAAAGAAGAACAAGTAGTCCTATCATAAGCAGCAGGTGTTATTTTACAAACAGCATCGCAGATCTAACCTTTTTTCATTGGTAATCCTCGGATTCAGTGAACAAATGGGGAAAAGATCAAATGATCAATGGATGAAAATGGTTGCATTGTATCATGGCAGGACCAAGAATAGACATGTACATAATGTAAAATTACTCTTTTGCAGTTTTTTGAGTTGTCAAGTAAATGCATCCTACAGAACTGCCTTTCGTTGAGGACTTTTATACCATAGGTTTAATCTTCACAACACCACTCACTCACTTGAAAACAGTTGAATAGATTGTATTATAAACATGTATATTTTGAATACACAAGACATGGATTTTTTTAATGTACACAAGAAATAATACTGGTTTTCAAAGGTGACAAAGCTGTAAGCGAAATGGTAAAATTGCTTCTGCCTGTTTTATAAAATCATGTCAGCAATATCCAGCATTGCTCTTTAAAGTTAGTGATGGTTTTCTTGTCTGTTTTTTAATCTCTTTGCTTTTTCACTACTTTTTAAACTTGAATCAGGAAAAACTCCTTGAAAATTTACATATTTCTGCTGAACTGCTAATGAAGAGTTCTGAAGAATGACTAAAGCAACTCTCCCTTTGAATGTAATATATATGGCAAAATCTGTTTCATGATAGGTGAACACTGAGACAGATTCAAGTTTCAGAATTTGAGCATTTTAATTTGTGGTAAGTTCAGGTATTTGAAACCAGATATGATCCTGTTTGTTTTTATGTTTCTGGATTCCAGTCAATCGTGGTTTTAAAAAAACTGAAAATTTGGGATATGTGGAACACTTTCTATAATTTGACTACGGGCAACACTTAGGTTGCCGAAAGAGGAAATGTCTCTTTTTTTTTCCTTCATCACATCTTTTTTAAATTAATATTTATAGCCATAGGTAATTGCTTTTGAAGCAGTTCACTTAATAAATGATAGAACATTTGCAAATTTGTACTGTAAATACTTTATTGTTGTGCCGCAGGCTATTACTGGAGAAAGAAAAGGAGCCAGGAGGTGATGGTTGTGTTAGCTAGGGGTTATGGCAGTGTGGGTACAGTAACTTGGAGTTAGGGCGTTGCAGTAAAGGGGGACATGATTATTAGAGTGATTGGGAATTGTCAGTATCACATTGCACAAGAAAATCCATTGAAAATAATCTTCAGAGAGGTTAGATTCAGTTTACCTTCATGGCAGTTCTTAGTGTGAGATAATTTAAATATTGCCAATTATGGCTTTTAACAATAAAACAGCTTAAAGACAACACTGTGTACTGTCCTTATTTTTAGTCCCCACGGACACCATCCGGGGGGACTTATAGGTTTGGTCGTGTCCGTGCGTGTGTGCGTGCGTGCGTGCGTGCGTGTGTGCGTCCGTGCGTGCGTCCGTCCGTTCACGCAGATATCTCAGAGATGCAAGGAGCGATTTCATTCAAACTTGGTACAAGAATTACTTCATATGTCATACAGATGCACGTCAATTTGTTTTGTGATACGATCCAATATGGCCGCCAGGCAGCCATGTTATTACAATTTTTTCATGTACAGAGCCATAACTCAGACACATTTCAACCGATTTTATTCAAAGTTGGTACAAGGACATTGACCAATGTCATAGATGTGCACGTCAATTTGTTTTGTGATACGATCCAATATGGCCGCCAGGTGGCCATTTTGTAACAATTTTTTCATGTACAGAGCCATAACTCAGACACGTTTCAACCGATTTTATTCAAAGTTAGTACAAGGACATTGACCAATGTCATAGATATGTACGTCAATTTGTTTTGTGATACGATCCAATATGGCCGCCAAGCGGCCATTTTCTAACGATTTTTTCATGTACAGAGCCATAACTCAGACATATTTCAACCGATTTTATTCAAAGTTGGTACAAGGACATTGACCAATGTCATAGATATGCACGTCAATTTGTTTTGTGATACGATCCAATATGGCCGCCAGGCGGCCATTTTGTAACGATTTTTTCATGTACAGAGCCATAAGTCAGGCATATCTCAACCGATTTTATTCAAAGTTGGTACAAGGACATTGAACAATGTCATACATATGTACGTCAATTTGTTTTATGATATGATCCAATATGGCTGCATGGCAGCCATATTGGTTACAATTTTTTTGTGTCCTTAGCCAAAACTTGGACACGTCTCAACTGATTTTATTCATTGATTTTATTTAAACTTAGTACAGGGACATCGACCTATGTCATACATATGCACATTGATTTGTTTTGTGATACAATCCAATATGGCCGCCGTGTGGCCATTTTTTCCGATTTTTTCATGTCCAGAACCATAACTCAGACATGTATCAAGCAAATTTATTCAAAGTTGGTACAAGGACATTGACTTATTTATACATATGTATATATGTTGTAAATACTACATCAAACTTTATGAAATATGGTACAAGTGATAATCTGTTAAGTGTTAGGATTATATGCAAAAATGTTTTGCAACATCCTGTTGATTAATTCCTAGTAGACTCATTTTATGAACTTTAGGATGGTGGCCTACTTTGGTTTTATGTTTTAATCACCATAGAACTCATTCTTGGCCATTGAATGCAATCTGTATCAAAGTATTTTATCACAGACCTAATTAATGAAGAGGACTCTATCCTCTCTGAGGACATGTAATCAAAGTACCCATTAACAAGTGGGGACTGTGTCATCAACGATGACTTGTTTTGCATATGATTCAGGATATCTTTAAAGCCTGGTCAAAATTGAAGTTAATGTGGAGATACCAGACAAGTACTTGCACAGGGATTGAATTGGTACTGTGCATTGCTTTGGTGCTGGTGAACTGCGTAATGCATTGTCAATATTAGTGGAGAACAAGTGGTAAAGTGTTTGGGTGTCGAAACAGACTTCACGGTCTGAGTTAGACTTTACACCTACCTGCATGCAGATTTCAGAACCATCCTCACAAATTATCTGATCTGTTAACCACCTAAAATAGGAGTTAAGGGCAGAGAGTTTGCTGGAAAATCTCCTATCATATATCATTCCAGAATTATTCAGATGTCATAAAAATTACCCTGCTTGCTTGTCAACAAATAGGGAAGAATGTCACATTGATTAATGTTGTGTTTTTGTTACAATATAATAAGGAACTACCTTGGTTTAGATGCTTTGCAAACATGTAACACTTGTCAGTTCCTTGTATTGTCAAAAAGATCAGTGTCAAAGGTCAGTACATTTTGCTCTTTTTCAAACACTTTTTGTACTAAAATAACATCCATGTACTCCAAACTTCTCTACCATATATGGAAGTGAATACCAAGCTAAAACTATGCTTTCAATTCAAAAATACTAACCAACATGAATAAGAACGGCAGCACCAATGAGATTCAAGATTTCACTTTGACTGGAAGTTTCTATAAATCTTACAGATATTGGAAGACATGCACTATTGTATATAGCAATTAATGGTACTTCACTGACACCTTAGGATTGGTAAAGACATTGTTTAATAAAGTAATTCCTCAATGACTGGAAAACTGAATCTCAGTTCACATAATGCCAAGATGGACAATGTCCTTGAAAATACTTTAACCAGGTTTATTGTAATGTCTCCTTGCAGACATTTGAACGGAACTACAAGGGACCTAGACTTTTAAATTAGACTGTCGACAGTCCCTTGTGCCTTTTCTGTCTCTTATTGGTGTAGTCTCTAGAACATATGACGGTGGGGAAATCCTAAGCGAAGCGCCGAAGGCACAATCCATGAGTGCTGTGTCAAAATGTGCTTTTGGAATGCCAAGCTTGCGCCTTCGGCACTACGTTTGTGAATCCCCCACTGTCGTACGTGTGAGAGACTACACCAATAATAGACAGAAAAGGGACTGTTGACAGTCTACTTTTAAATTTATTTACCCATCTATATCCTGTACATGGCTTTTGAAAGATACTTCCTTGCAAGGCACTGCTAGTTATAATCAACGTTTGATAGATACTTAATTCACCGACAGATTCCATTCATCATCATCAATTTCCAAAGCCTATAGAGGGCGCACTCTACATTCATCCTCGTCATTCTACACTTTCCTCAGAAAAGTATATTCAAACGAAATGAATTTCAGAAGTAACTGCCATTGTCTTTTTCCACTGTGACAAGATGTACATATTGATGACAATTTAAAGCATGAGAGACAGAGAAAAAAAAAAGATAGCTTTAAATGTAACCACAAATTGCGTAAAATTGTACAGGTACACCCACTTCTTTGCTTGGAAGAAACTTTGATACATTTCAGAAACTTCTGTTATCCACATTTCCAATATCCTCTTGCTGAAGGCCAATATGTGTCATTAATACTTGTCATATTTCCATATGGTAAATTGAAACTCTATAAAGACAAACCAATGGCAAGTGAGCTGAAGTACCTATTGGTCAGGATAAATTTCATCAGTTAAATACATAGTTTTACACATAAGGTTTGAGTATTTTTCTGTCTATAAATATACTCCCACTTACAATTTATCGGTAGCATAATTTGAAAGACAAGGGTTAAATATATGGTACAATGCTCTCACTTCAATAGAATCAACGGGAACATACACATACAGGTAAGATTTAGCTAGTGATGTTCATCAAGTATACTTGCCGTTGATTTCTGCAAAATTTATAAGTTCGCATTTAAAACGTCAATATTCCAAATTTCATGACCATTTGAACAAAGTTGTGTGAACTCATCCTAAGGAACATACAAACCAAAGCTATTGGATATGCAGTTCAAGAGTTGTTTTGATCAAAAGTGAGATTATTTGCCTCAAAATTTTACAAATGCAAGTTATATACCTACGTGTCACAAACACAATTTCCTAGTTAGGCCCCCAAAAATTGTGCCGTTCCTATAACCTGACCTACCATTTTTGACTTGCTGACCGTAGACTTTTTAGAGCTATGTAAACATGGAAGTATTGAAAATGAAAGAATAAACCCACAAAATCATGCATTCATTACCTTTTGTTTGATTTTTGCTTGAACAAGGATGTCTTTTATGTTTTTATTCCTTTATATGCTATGATAGGTTTTTCTGGAAATGTTGTGGCCAGTGTTTGATAGCCCTGAACCCCTGAAAAATGCGTATTTAAAGAATAAAAATATTTTGGAAAAGAAAAATCCCTGCCTACCTACCTACCCTATTTTTTGAAAACCATGTTATCAAAACAGTGCTATTTATTTGTTTGGCCTTTATATCGAATGAGTGGTTTGAGAGTTGATTTATTCAAAAATTTAGATGTGCACATTTCATTTGAACTTCTAGTTATTTTACATAGATTAGAATATTCATTCTAACAAATCCCACCCACAACCCACCATACATCTTCACACAAATACTCAGGCAATAAATGCAGCTGTAGTCAATTTTCACAGTTGATGGACTGATTGTTGCACAAAGCGGAGAAAGAGAATTACATGCTGAAGTCTCCGACAGTCCCTTGCAGGCTGCCCAGTGTTGCCTTAGCCCTCCCCTGTGTGCTTTGTGTAGCTAAGCTCAGCCAGATAGCGTAGCCTGATGTTGCTATGCATTTATCTTGACCCTAGGCACAGTTTAGGGCTCATCAGGGTAGGTCTGAGATTAGAAGTAGTAAAACACACTGGGGGATGTGAACGAGTTTATAGACATCCATGTAAACAGATGGAGACTTTCCACATAGCCTGTCCACCTTTCCCATAGTACCCGGTACTACCTATGAACTTTACAATACTATTGGATTTTCCTTTGTCTACTTTCTCCACAGGGTGCCCAGACATCTGGTTGTTGTTTGTATTGTTGTTTATGCTTATTAGCCATGTTTTTGTTGACCAATAAAATTCAACGAACATGACTGTTTGTGTTGTTGTCAGTTCAAACATAATGTAGATGTCATAAGGAACGCTGAGGACACTGTCATTATTTGAACCAATTCAACTCTTTGCCAATGTTGTTTATGTTTATTAGTCGTGTTGTTGTTGTCGACCAATTAAATTCAAAAATAGCGCCAATGGCACTTGATCACAACTGGCACATTGTGAAACTACTCTATCTCTGGGTACACCTGTACATGAAATACTGAATGGGTAGGTGCTGCGGGTTTCGAGTTTGTCAGTAAATGCACACAGAAAACAAAGTCCCGAAGTAGCAAATTCCAGCCATTTTCAAACCACACTGTTTGTCAGTGGGGTAAGCAATATTCGCAAAAATCACATTTCCAGGCTAATAGACTATGTTTTACGAAATCACACGTCCTTATTACAAAATAAAACGATCTTTGTCTTTCAATCAATGCGCCGGTAAACAGGTCCAGCAGCGGGTTATGTCATCAAGTCTGTAATGTTAAGGGTCATAACAAATGTGAGAGATCTAAAACATTAAATTTGTTGTTTTTTATCAATTTTATTACCAAAAGCGCATGAAAATCTCTGATACTTTGAATCAGCCATCCTGCATATTTGTAACATTCATCAAAACCTCATTTCTGTTCCACAACTCATTAAATAGTCCACAATGCAGGATTGGTGTACATTCCAAAACTACATATATGAAAGACCCCTAAAATCAATTAGTTAAAGGGGGGGTTAGAAATTTCTATCTAACTGCTGCTCCGTTTGGCTCCATTTTCGGAATCGGAACCTTGGAATTAGTCTGAATATCTCTACCAAATATCAATGCAGTCTGTTCAGCGGTTTTTGACTTTTTGTCGTTTACGGAAAATGGACACTGTCCACCACCGGTTGAAGCTAACCCTATATCACAACTTCCAGATGTGATAGTGACCTATGGTCCTTATGTTAAAAATACCGCCAATAGCGCTTGGACATTATGACCGCCTAGTATTATCGGCATTTATCAACAACCACACTCACTGTGAATTAGACAGACCACAAAGTCAATAAGCAACATATAGCTGAAAGACTATTTTTCACATTGCGATTTTAAGCTCATTTTTATGAGAAAAGAGACATGTATATGTATATGGAGAAAAAGCAGAAGACATATTTGTAAATTGTTTGTTAAGTGACAATCATATATGCATCTCTTGAAATTTTGTGGTTATAAGGTATAACAGTAGTGTAAGAATAATGAGGTATGAATAAGTTAGTAAAGCTAAGTTGACAGTAATTAAGATTACAAAATTATACACTAAGCTGGGAAATCTGATTGAAATAAATGTTGAAAAGTAGCAAAGTCATGGTCATCTTTTGTCTAATACCTTGTGTAAGTTCATGAACTTTACATAAATCTTGCTACAGATTTGTTGCTAATGGGCAATAACTGTGTTTCAGATCATTTGAGAGCAATCTATCCATGACAGGTTTAAATTGTAATATACTTCTATTTAAGGTAGAACGCACCTCGGGGACAGAAATTGGGACTCTCAAACTTTTACAATTCTCTTCTGATATACCACATGTGGGGGTTCATTTTAAAGCTCTTGGTGAAAGAAAACTTTTAACCGGCTTAGTTTCTCGAAATTCAATTTTTTTAATTTTTCTCCATAGAGTTAACACAGGGATGGCGGCCATTTTGAATTTCTAATATCGGTAAATCTTGGGTAATTTGTTTCTCTAGAACAAAAATTTGCACGGTGACCCCCTATTTTTATTCTTGATTTTGAAAGAGAATGACTGAAAGATTCCTTGAGGAAAGTTAGAGCAAAAGTTTAAGTCTTTCACTTTCGAGGTGCATATTACCTTAAAGGAGAGAAACTTCTCAAATAATTTTTTTCCCTGTAATTTGCTGTGAGAACACATGGACAGATGCTCAGGACTCTATGCTGGTGCTACCTTGATAACTAACCTACAACTTGTAACGTCATTGTCTAACCTGTTCACCCCAATTTCCTGTAGACAGGTCCACACTCTCCATTGATAACAATGGGTTTGGGCCATACCATTGTAGTGAAAGACTGTAACATGTGAGGTTGTGGATACTTAATCTCTGGAATGTCAAAGTCTGTATATTGACTCAAGGATATTTACTTAACAAATGCCTAGGGTCATCTCAAAAGTGAGAATCTAAACTATGAAATATGTTTTTTTTAATGCTTTTGATGCCCAAAAGACCATAGAAATCTCTTATACTTCGAATCAGCCATCCTGCATATTTCTAACATTCATCAAAACCTCATTTCTGTTCAACAACTCATAAAACAGTCCACAATGCAGGATTGGTGTACATTCCAAAACTACATATATGAAAGACCCCTAAAATCAATTAGATAAAAAGGGGGGTTAGAAATTTCCCAAAACTATCTAACCCGCACTCCGTTTGGCTCCATTTTTCCGAATTGGAACCTTGGAACCAGTCTATGTATCGGTATCAAATATCAACGCAGTCTGTTCAGCAGTTTTTGACTTTTTGTCGTTTACGGAAATGGACGACATCAAACACCGGTTGAAACCACCTCTATATCACAACTTCCAGTTGTGATAACAAACATAACCGTTGTGTTGCTGTTGGTTCAAAGGTAATGTAGATGTCATAAGAAACGCTACCAGGACACTATCATTATTTCACCTCCCTGCCAATGTACACTCTCTTCAGGATGTCTGGGTACCCTGTGGTTTCTCTTGCAACATCTGAAACAGGGTTCTAGCACACAATGCACAGTTCTTACATAAACAGTGAAGGCGTATCTCAAGCCACTTTTCCACAGTGTATTTGCCAAGACAGGACAGAAGTGAAATGACCTGTAACAAAGATGTAATTTTTTTACACAAAATAGTGTGTAAATTTAGCTAAACAAGATGACATATAACCCAACTTGTCATTCTCATCGTGATAGATTTGCACTCTGCACCAAGAGGTGAACAAATCCAGCAAAACAGTTTTCACTTTGTAGACCATGGGTTTTGCTGGTTCAGTGGAACGGTAAATGGAAGTAAAGCTGAATTTCAAAGGAATCAATGTAGATCAACTGACCTAGCCATGGAATTATTTTGAAACAGTACACGTGATGACGGCCACAGACTGCAGAATGAATTTGCTCATCTCTAACCTACATCAGTTTAGCAATACAGTCACTCTGCTGGGGTCCAAGCAAATAAAACACACAAAGACTTCTACTTTCTCTGAGTATGTTTTCTTTAATCAAAGCCACCAATTTCTTACATTTTAATTACATCAATTACAAAATAACACCTTGAATGTCCTGACACCAAGCAAGATTAACACAAGGCTGGAGTTGAGGTCAGACTGTGAAGCTAAAGTCACTGCAGAGCAGTATACAATTTCAATGCTGCACAGATATGGTACAGACTCGTCTTGGCTGTGACGTACAAAACATGAAACAACCTACATTCCAAAGCACACACAAAAATTATTTGAAAAAATCACCGGAAATCATGCGTACTCATTAGTAATCTGCCCAGCGACTGAACGGCCACACTCCATGACAGCATGGACATACCAGATGCCATTTATGGCTGACAAATACCACTGTCTATCTGATTAATTTGCTGTGATTTTGACATTAACTGTGCAGCTACATGAATCCACTATACATAACTAAGGATGAATCAAGTAATGGTGTTGAACAAGGAACCATCCTAATTAAAAAGATATCATGTATACATAGGCTGACACAGGGACATCTACGGTAGTAAATTGGCATATCTTAAAATGAAAACTAAGATATATACGTTATGCAACATACCGGTACATACATGATAAAGATAATTACTAATATTATTAATAACAATGAAATTAATGGTATGCAAATCTATTCATCTTGACATCCTGATAATGAGCAGCACATAAATAATGTTAAACATCAATATTTACCATGAAGGATAGTGAAAGAGGGAAAAAAATTCATAACTTCAGAAAAAACAGCATAACATAAATAAAATTACATCACAATTTTCTCTGGTTTATTTCTTTTCCAAGTACTGCAACTTAGTAGGTCTTGATTTGTGATTTTACTCATAATCAACAATGGCAAAGACTCTGTCAGCATGATCTTTGAGTGTCGGCGTATAAAAATGTTAGCCTGGCTTGTAGAGATGGTCACTATATGCTCTGAGTAGTGAGCATCTTCTGGCACTAAGTCTAAAATCATCTGGCTACCGACAAGTTGATTTGATTACTATGAGGGAATGTTGAATGGATGAGTTTAGTAGGATTCTGCCGATCTTTGCATCTGGAAGGCTCAGTTGTGAGCTTTCAAAATTCCATTGTCCACAGAAGAACATCTGCTCATTGGCTTCAGCTGAAATTTCTGTCCTTCTTCGCCATATGAGAAAAGTGGAAACCCAATCCTACCACAGTCTGGTCAAACACCATCAACACACTGACAGGGCACACACTGAGATATTGGTGATGATTCAATGTCAGTGCCACTCTGCAAAGTCTCAGTATGTAAATAAATATTCATTTATGAAGTTTCTACAGATATTGCATGGCGGACAACAAACTGTAGATGGACTGATTTTCCTATAGTGTCTTATCATACCATATAAAAACTATATGAAATACTATATATTATAGAAATGACTCGATTTCAATCTCCCATGTGCTCTTCTATTCCCTCACTTTCCGTAACCAGTGCTCTCTCTAGAATCACTCTTCCTTCCTTGTATCGTTGATTATCTTCAGTGGCGAACTCATAAATCCATCCTAGTTTGGCGTCACAGTTTTTACAGGAGACGTCACGAACCATGTGTCTACCAGTGAGCATGACCCGGTCTTGTACCTCGCTGTAGTTCAAGTTGACCACTTTGTTGAAGAGGAAAGCCCGTCCTGTGGCGCCTGTAAATCTAGTGGATATCAGCTCAGCCCTGTTTGTCAGTATGGTGTCACAACTTGCACAGGAGAACAGCCTTGAGCCTCCGATGTGATCCAGAAATATCCGTCCCATTTTTGATGATTGAAATTCACAGAAACCTGAAGTAAAAAAATAGGGGCAAAGTAATACAATGAAACTTTAAATTTACCAAAAGTTACCACATGACAGCTGTGAATGACAACTTTGAATATACATGCACACAGAAGACACCAGAATTCACAATTGTGGGAAAAGTCAGTTTCCAAATCATGTAAGTATTATTCATACTTTGACCAATTTTTCTGTTGTTGAGATTAACAATATTCATGCTGAAATGTTTCCATACATTGAAAATTCAATGGCAAATTTGGCCTGAAAGCCTGACCCGTGACTTTAGATAGGGACATATATAGAGTACGGTATTTATATAAGTATATCACATCAAGGAATATGTCCTTATACATATATAACAGTATTGCCATAACCAGCAACATGTCGGTATACTGTATTATCATTTTATTAGATGAGGTGTCAATACGTTAACCTACATCATTGCATCAAGGTCTTAGGTGTAGTATCCAAAACTTGTTTGCACATTCGTGATTAATTGTTACAACTTCTCATTGAATGAATGAATAGCTTCCTCTTTTGTGGATGAAAGTAACTCTGTGAGTAAGTTAAAATTTACTTGAATTGAAGGTCCTTACATTCAGGTAAAACCGTATGAATGGTTACCATTTTCAAAGCTTAATCAGAATAAAATGCATGGATAATGGTAGAGTATTTTTACAGTTGTTGACATAATAAATTAAACAAAACATTAAAGCAAACTTGGCTATATATCCATAGGACATATAAATACGCATAAGTTTGAAACAACGGACAAAACATGTGGCGATGACACACCCAAACGAGTGAATCACGAGAACAAGAGATGTAGCCTGACCCACAAAGACAGAACTTCTAATCACCATATTGGATATGCTAATTTATCATCTGTTCGATCGAACCATGCAGCTAAAACCTTGAACATACCTACGAATACAAGTTTTCAAGGTTAATAACGAGCTACATTTACTGAACGATAGATTTATTGAGAAAGTGGATAAGACCCCACGACAAGTACCCAGTTTCTTGGGAAATGCGAATGACACTGAAATGGCCACGGAAAGAAATGAATGTAAACAAACAACAAACAAATGATTTGAGATCGAACTCGAACGAAGGTCGATGCCACGGTCGTTCAGTGTTGGGTAAAACACTAGCGCGGGAAATGAACTTGAGGGAGGTAAGTCTTGGAGACTGTATCTCTGTGACTGCATTGCTCATAAAATGTTATGAATCAGTTTAGTATGAAACAAAGGAAATAGTCTGAACCTGGGACTTACCAGGTCAGTTCGCCTATCCACAGGATATAAAACTGGTCGTTTCATTCGGGAAATCCTTCGAAAGGGCACGCTTTGCTGAAAAAATTCGCAGTTATATTACAAAATTTTACAATCTACTTACTTAGTGGACACTTACCTGTGTTCTAAAGGGGATATTAGGACTAAAATGTCGATAGGACGCGCAAATTAAAGCCTAGTACCTTGTCTCACGCAACAATGCGAAGCAACTACAGAGAGGTCAGCAGCTTCCTTCTGACAATAACAATATGACGTCACACACCACGTGTTTGACTCGCGCCATTATCGCAAAAGTCGAGATTTCAACGAGACAGTTTATGCTTTTACAGTTCACAGCAGCACTTTCGCCTGTCCTCCAAACGCAAACGGAAGGATTGTCAAATAATTATCAGACTTTTTCACAGTCTATATGTTCCCGTAAGTTTGATACGACAACTGAAATAACATCCTTTGTCGCGAACTTGCCAGTCCACTGGATCACTCGCGATAGAATCGCGGTCGCTCGATACAGAGTTTCAGAACGAATACTGGAGTTTACAAGTTTCTGATGTAGGCCTACACTCAACTGCAGGGCTTACATTGAAAAACATAGCTGTGATTGACTGTAAATAGCTTCGTCTGCACTCTTTCAGTGTGGAAATTTTTCAACCACAGATTGACGAATTTATTTTTCTGGTAATTTCATTCCCTTGCTGCTGTAATGACTTGCATTTTCTATTATGATATCATGCTTTACCGTTGCTATTATTAGAAGTAGTTTATTAAATGAATTAAGAAAACATATAATCAATCATGGGACACGCCAGTCTGTGAAACATCCATTTTACTCTATGAATTCATGAACGCTGGAAATGCTGTGTCAGGGACTCATTATCCGAATGCTTTGCTTTTTTGCAATTAATAGATTAATAAAAATCATCAACAACTCCATCATTATCTGATGATCGTTTCCAATAATTTGAATCACATAGGCCAATGAGAGAAGAGAGTCCCCATGTTAGTTGTGTATCAAACTTTGTGACAAACAACAGGGTTTAAGCAAAGGCACACAGAAAGTTATAGAGATAGTTTTAAGAATGTGGGGAGATTGCAGAACACATTTCCCTAACATTTATAATAACACTGCCTTCATTAATAGTACAAAAAAGTGACTGTTCCGAAAGCTCAGTCATAAAAATGAAGAAAATAACCCGGAAATTAATCAAATTTATCAACGCATTGTCACAGTATTTTTATCATGTACTCAAAGATAGTTTTGTTTGTGTGTTGCCGATAAATTATAATAATTTTGGTGGAAAAAATTTGATAAGAATAACATAAATTGACATATTACGTTGTAAGTAATTCCAAATAAATGATGATAGACAGGTTTTATTTCCAAGGATTTATTCAAAGTTAATTTTTTGTCCGGTTTGACAAAACACAAACATTTTTGAGCAAAAATCGAAGCAAACAATATCACTGAATAATGTTTCCACCCATATTATGTAACTACTTACATTTTCACATATTGTCACGCTGAAGGAGTTTCAGCAGCATTGAAATTACATTCATTTTATTTTTTTCAAGGAGTGACACATTTTTATTGCTACGTTATTGGAATTCGAAGCAGGAGACAAGGGGTGGTGAAGGTAATAATGAAAGGTGAATATATTCTCGAGTAGTAGGTAGGGGTATTTTCAAGTTTTCTTTGTGTTCAAATAGGAAGCAATTACACAATTGTATCTTGCAGCTTGGAACAAGAACATTGTCATCCAAAAATGACGTTATGCAAGGATAGGTTTTAAGCAAGTGGGAACAGTGCTTTCGATTTTGTATTGAATGACAGCGGAATCGTATATTGATAAAATGTGATGCGATTTGCAATTGTCTCCATCGCGAATCGCAATATTTGTCTTAACCACAAACAAAAATATTATACTAGGTCTATAATTTGCTTACTCTTCTCATTTGTGTAAGCGTAACAAGTGCAAGCTGTCACACTTGACTTGTGAACCGTTTTGAACCAAACGAATTTTTCAAATCTTAGTCCAATTAGCTGTGTCTTTTTACATTTATCTTGAGAAAGATGCTTCATAGGATTCATGTTTTTAATCCATATTGTCTTGAAGGCATCAGTATTCCAATCTTTGGTGCTAGATTTAGTCGATTAAATCCACGCACTCACACGGACATATTTGGGTTGCAATTCTAAAATTATTTAGTTGTAGAAAGTCTAAGTTATGCGCTTGTCACCAATGTTGAACAGCGTTCTGTGGTCACATTTCGGTGAGCATTAATTTTTGCACAGTTGCATTTGATTTCAAACTAGGCCTAAACCATCTTACTGAAAAAATACAAAGTATTGCTAACGGTGCCTCGAGAGAAAGAGGTCTAGAGCCGTTGGCATTTATATAGGAGCAAACAATAGATTCTTTGTTTGCAACACGCTTCTGTTTATATTACAAGCGACAAATTTAATCGATCCTCAGAATACCGGATTTTATCGGGAATTCTGAACCGCGGCAACAACAAAGGCAATGATGAGGATAGGAAAACTTTGTAGGGATTCCATTTTCGTCCCGACTGACGGTTAAACAGTTGTTCAATTGGCTTTAAACATGATAGCAAGTCATTGTGGTATAGCGTGCCGTCGGTCAAAGTTTACTCAAATATTATCTGTTACCTGCAAATCCTAAAAACCGACAAAACCAACAAAAATGACAAACGCTAGTAGCGGCTACAGTTTTTTTATTTATGACAAAATCACAAATTGCTTCTTATATGCCTATACATACATAACAAATATCACACTTAGGTATCTGTTCGTTAATAATGTTAAAAGGGACAGCAGCTGTCATGTAACTTTTGATAACTCATTAATTTCTTATGTAAAAGAAGCACATTTCCCCAGTCTTCTAGATCTGCTCCCTATTATAGCCATGCAAACACGACGCGTTGTGTAAACTGAGCATGCAATGAAATCGTTGGCAGACCATTTGTAGTCAGTCGTAACTAAATCTGTTTTGTAAAAATAACAATTGACAGTGCTCATACAGAGGATTGGTTAAATATTTTGACATGATTTTTTGAGTAAAATAAGAAACTATACGACTACAACTAAAGTTTTAGAAAATGCGAAAAAAGTGACAGCTTATTGAGCTTTAGGAGGAAATATAATGAACGGAAATGCGAATAGTATTTTAACTTTGGATGTCTACTTTTTGTCAAATCTCAACTATTACACGGCTGTAGCTTCGGTGTACGTCAGGGCATACTCAAATAGCGACGCCCTTCGTTGGTAGACGTTGACAGTTGTTGTCTGCTCTCCGTCTAACCGCTCTGCATTGCCATCGACATTGTTGTTTTTCCTTTGATCGTTTTTCTCCACCATCTCTTGTTCCTCTGTTCCTCGTTCTTTCAGCCACAGCGACGGCCGTGAAATCAGATGCCTCATATTGCCAGTTCTTGTCCGGAATAGGAATGAGGAAGCAATACCAAGAACAAACATCTCGGTCACAATCAGTATGTTGTATATAACTGTTGAGTAAAATAAAACAAACGGTCTTACTTCAGAGGGAAACAGGAAGTTTCATCATATGCTGATGCCCTTCCTCCGTCCAAACCATCGGAAAACTCCAGTACAAGACTTTAATGGATATGGAAGATCATATAACAAATCTGTTCTTAATTTTAAAGTTATAAGGACCTATTCAATTTTACTTTTATTTTTATCTTAACGATACTACCTATGCTTTGAGAAGTACAGATTATAAGTAAAGATATTTCGACAATTTAAGCTCTTTGCTGTGATGATTTCTGAAAAATATGGTGACTTCGAAGTATAAATCTTTAGTATTGGTGTCATGACTATGCGGCTCTCCCTAACCCTTGTGCTCGTTTCGTCAACAAAAATTGACTGTTTTCCTACTGATGCGCTATAAATTTCATACCAGCACCTGACTCTTATACTAAAATGCTTACTGTTTGCCCTTGCTTTGCTACTGACTGGGTCAGTACATTTGATCACGTTGACTGAGACCAAAACAGCCAGGAATGCATGTTGAATATTGACCAGTAACAATGCTATCTGCACCGTCATGAACTTCTTAGTGATTTGAAAGCCACGGAGTGGTTCTCTAGACGCCCTGTAGATTACATTGAGTGCGTACATGGCGAGCAAAGTTGACACGATGGAGATCGTATTCAGGTAAACATATGCCTCATTATGTGCAATCTGAAAGAAAAAAGTCAAATATTTACTAGTGGAGATCTTCAACCATAACACTATACGATATGATCTATGCTCTAAGATAATCACCGTATTGTGTAGCAGTGGGTTTCATAGCCACTGTCGGGTTGTAGGGTCTCAGACTTTGTATAGAATGTGGCATACAGTTTATTAAGTACGAAAAGTAATCCTTTGATACTTTGATAAATATTTTTGAGCCTATAAATGACCTCTACTTTGACAAGACCATGGATACGTTTTTTACAGGAGCGTCTCCCGGATGGCGTTCTGTTTGTTTTTATCGTCGACTTTGTGTAAGATCGATCCTATCGGCCAAACAAGTAATGACTTGAAGAAAGTTTATCATTATTATTCAAAAGGAAATAATTAATTTTAGACTGTCTCGTCGATGTTGCAATTTACTACTATTCTAGAGCAAAAAGTGGTCTGTAGGATGTATTAAACCGTCATCACCTAAAACTTGCAAGACACCTCAAATCTAAGGCTACTGAAGCAGAAAGCTCATTATTGTTATCCCAATATGCTTGCTTTTCAATAAACCAATCGCAATCACATTTGATCTTTTCGCCGATCACGAGAGGATGAGAGGGGGATGAGAGAGAGGAGGGGGGGGGAGGATGGGACAATGGTTGAAATTACCTGTCCTGGTGTGTACTTATCATCAGTCCACAGCACTGCGGCGACGAACAGCGCCGTCGGTCTGACGAAGGCTACTTGCATCGCAAGTCTCTTCATGGTAAACAAGAACTTCCTGTGTATAAGGATTTGGAGTCGCCAATATTAGTGTCTACCTATACTCTTACCTCTAGTGTAATGTGTAGCTACCATCACTTTGAAATATTATGCGATACAAGATACTTCGTTGTCCAATCTAGACCTATGACAGCGTTCATGTTCTGTATCTCACAGTATACAACACTGGTTCCGTCATCCACCCATATTTTGAAGTGAACTGCACAGAACGAAGTTCTTCGACTCCACTCGATCAAATACATGATCAGTTCCCTAACCCCGTCAACCGTTACCAATGCATAATGCTCACCTTGTAACCTTGACCTTCCTTAGGCACTGAAAACAACACAAAAGCGGACAGCTAGCTATGGAAACCTCTTCGTTTTCTAGCAATACGACAGCTGCTTCTAGGCCCCCGAAGTAATCGAAAATCAGGAGTACGAATCTGTACAAGGTGACAGAGAAATACCTGAAATGTATAAGGAGGAAATATTATATGATTGATAAGGAATTAATATATCATTTGATTAGTTGCATCTTTCTTTTGGTCAACTTTGCATTTTTTCGGTGATCATAACAACCCTTTCTTTAGTTTTTTTTAAAAAACACTTTATTAATATATGAAATGCATATGAATGTTACAACATTGAAAGCATTATGAACCACGACACCGCATGATGTGATTGTTTGCTTCAAACCGAACCTCCAAACTGCACAGCTAGTGGCAGTTGAGGTTTGGATAGTTAAGCCCTATTGTCGGTGGTCTAACTAATGTCTATAAGGATATTTACTCCAGGATGGGAGTTACCTCAGGATGGGAAATCAATTATCCTTATTTCTCGATTGTATTCCTTATCGATTCCTGGTGCTACCTACAAACACTGGCAAATGTTTTATTTGTGTTTTTCGGTCAAGGAAAGGCGTTTCGATCGGCCTGTCAATTCGTTAGTCACGCGAAGAATGTAAGTCATGCTCTGATTGCCGCCCTTTCAATGAGATATAAATACAAAGCAGAGAACTTACTGTGGTCATTTAGATCACAACTGCAGAACAAATCTAGAATCCAATCGATATAGCAGAACACTTCCATGTCTTCGTTATGTACTGATCAATTCAAAAATGCATTTGAAATGCTCCGAATATGAGATAAACTGTGGTAGACAAATTTCCTTCCTTGTGTCAACATTAACTGCCTACTACCGAAAAATTTGCTTTTCGTTTAGACCTTTACCGATATGTTCTGAAAAACGATTATACAGATCTAGGTAACACCCATTTTGCCCTGTATATGTCTGTTCGCGTAGGAATGGTAAGTACACTTACAACGTGGCATGGATTGATGCGATGAAATGAGCTCTTGGGACATACAATGCCAACAAAGACGTACACGAAAGAACCTGAAAAGAAATGACCAAAGTAAGAGCGTGCACTATGATATTAGCCAGAAGTATTGTAATTATGCTGTTGTTGACATGGTGATGGTGGTCCGATTGGTTGCCCTTTCCAGTGTCAGTTGTCTCAACTTATTCATGTTTAAAAAATCAAAGGTTGCCTGTTTGTGATCAAAACCGAAGAGAAGCTTACAAAGGTTCACGTGATCTCTAGGTAACCTTTTGAACTGACGGTGATAAGTTGGTATGTACCATCCGAGAACGGGGAGTTCCTTTGAAATTCAGCTTTGTTAAACATTAAACTTTAACCCTAGCCATTCTTTTGATGCTCTCTTTGTTCCATTGAAAACCATATGGACTGTTTTTTTTACTCTTAACTGATATTAAGTTCTATGCAATGCCTTTCCGCATTCCTGTAATGTTTCAGCAGTTTTCTAAAGACAAACATTTCTCTGGTTCCTACTAATTTACACAGGTCAAACTCACCGGATACATGCCAAGGATCCACGTAACATGAGCCCGACGACGTTTTGTAGGCAGCTTCTTCTGTACAAACGCAGCAGACCACAGGAATATGCCAATAGTGACCACAGTCAGAGCTGTTGATGCCGCTAATATTACGATCTTCCAAGTTGAAAAGTCTGTGACGGAAAATGTTAGAAGAATTAAGTCGAACTACCCCAAAACAAATTGCATCTAAAGTGTGCTAACATATAGAGATGCTCCAAAATCATATATGTACGCACGAATGTTGTTGATGATGTGCATTTCTCGGTACCACCACTAACCAGTGGTTTAATTGCAATTGTGAGTTTTCCATTTGTTTCTTGGATCTGGTAATTTACTTAAACCCTTGAATGATATTGATTGCTGTACGGTGGCCCCTACACGCCACGGAACTCTATTACTTTTGAATATAAACTCTAATTTTTCTTGACAATATCTTTAATATTTGTAAGAGATTTTTATTTCTTCACCGCAAACTTTAAATTTTGTACGGGCAACATTATCTGAACATTATCTTAACTTTAACTTCTCGAAAGTAATTTTAGTTTTAACAATAAAGAAAATATGTTTCTCAAAAGTGTTTTTTATTTTGTAAAACAAACGTAAAATTTTTTCAAGATAACAGACTCCCCTACACGTCATGGAAATGTATAACTTTTGAACATAAACTCATATTTCTTGACAATATATTTAATATTTGTAAGAAATTTTATTTCTCCACAGCAAACTTTTATTTCTGAACGGGGAAACTTTATTTTTGGGGTAAACTGTTTTTAAAAACTTTTAACAAAAACATTTTAACTTTTAAAAAATAACTTTAACTTTGAACAAAATATTGGTTTCTCAAAAACGATTTTTATTTCGAAAAGAAGTAAAAATTGTTCACAGCAAGAGTTGAAGATTTTTGCTGAGCGCGAACTAAGTTTCTTAAATGACATAACCTTATGTCTTTAGAGCAGAAAACTTAAATTCTTAAAGAAAAGTTTTATTTTTCAAGAGTAAAATTAATTTCTTTATGGAAAAAAGATTTTCTCAGAGCACCAAATTGAAATATAGTGCATAAAACTTTTTTCTCAACGGAGAGAAATTATTTTCTGAAGACAACAAAACTAATTCCTTCAAGATATTTTCTACATATGAGTGTGGTTTAAGAATTTGGTAAAACTGAACTGAGAAAGAACGAAAAAGGGATGAAAAAGTCAAACTTACTTTTCTTCAGAGCGAAATTTATTCCTGAGAGGAGAAATATTTCATGTGAGGGCGCAATTACCTATAATGCATGGCAAACTCTTTCTAGCGAGAGTAAACATATTTTTGGGAAGAGTAAAACATTTTTCCGACGAGCAAAACTATTTTAACGGCGGCGGAAGTTAAAGTATCCCACCATACAACACCCAAGTTTGATGACCCAGAGTCTCCGAGTTGGTAGCCGGTATCAGTTCGTGTTCGTGCCGGCTACATGGATGATCTGCTCTCCAAGACAACCATGACTGACTTCACAGCGATACGGGCACACCAGCCCGGCCCTACCCTGCCTGCGTACGATGCTGTGTGTTGGGGCCGTATAACGCCGGGAACTCACAACATCGTACACAGGGCTACGGGCACGCGGGTCAGTTGCCACTTGTCTGAGTCCCCGAAGAACGGTTTTATGTTTGAGTGATTCGTCCTGACGGCAGACGGTGTGCGACGGGACCGCATTGGGGTTCTTCATTAGCTCTGCATGGCATAGCCCTGCGTACAGGTCTGTGTGTTCCCGGCGTAAACGCCGGGAACACACAGACCTGTATGCAGGGTATGCATGGCAGGGCTGTGTGTTACCGGCGTTATACAGTCTCCCACCACATAACACCGGTAACACACAGCCAATGTGTGTGATATTCATCTTTTCTAAGAGGAGAAGCCAGATTCGTAATTTATAGAAACTGAAACTGAACCGAGCCCGCCAGATTTGACCACAGTCGCGGACTGGTTTTGACTTTCACGTGTGGTTTGCGGGGTCAAAAACGTGAAAGTCAACCAGCCCGTAAAAGGCATATCCCGTCCGAAAACACCACAGCTGTGGACCCACAACTACTGTATTGAACCACGCTCGACTGTGGTCAAATCTGGCGGCCAGGTTCAGTTTCAGTCGAAGACTCTATCAATTACGAATCTGGCTTATAGAAAAGATGACTATCACACAACATAACATTAACAACACAGCAACTGATGAAGGAATAGCTCTGCATGGCAGGGCTGTGTGTTACCGGCGTTATGTGGTGGGAGGCCGTATAACGCCGGTAACACACAGCCCATGCAGAGCTAATGAAGGAACCCAATGCGGTCCATCCCGTCGCACAACGTCTGCAGTCAGGACGAATCACTCAAACACAAAACCGTTCTTCGGGGACTCGGACAAGTGGCAACTGTTGAACTGACTCGTTTGCGTGCCCGTGCCCATAGCACTGCGTACGATGCTGTATGTTCCCGGCGTTATAGGGCCCCAACACACAGCATCGTACGCAGGCAGGGTAGGCCGGGCTAGCTGCAGTACAGTACGGCAAACCGTCCGACCCAAATACCCAGGTAAAACCTAGAGGTACTGTACTGCAGCTAGGGCCGGGCTAGCGTGCCTGTATCGCCGATGAAGTCAGTCATGGTTGTCTCGGAGACTCTGGGTCATCGAACTTGGGTGTTGTATGGTGGGATACTTTAACTTCCGCCGCCGTTAGAATAAAGTTTTGCTCGTCGGAAAAATGTTTTACTCTTCCCCAAAATATGTTTAGCCTACTCTCGCTAGAAAGAGTTTGATGCATTACAGGTAATTGCGCCCTCACATGAAATATTTCTCCTCTCAGAAATAAATTTCGCTCTGAAAAAAAGTAAGTTTGACTTTTTCATCCTTCCTTTTTCGTTTTTTCTCAGTTCAGTTTACCAAATTCTTAAACCACACTCATATGTAGAAAATATATCTTGAAAGAATTAGTTTGGTTGTCTTCAGAAAATAGTTTCTCGCCATTGAGAAAAAAGTTTTATTCTCTGTATTTCAATTTGCTGCTCTGAGAAAATCTTTTTTCCATAAAGAAATTAATTTTACTCTTGGAAAAATAAAACTTTTCTTTAAGAATTTAAGTTTTCTGCTCTAAAGGCATAAGGTTATGTCATTTAAGTAACTCAGTTCGCACTTAGCAAAAATCTTCAACTCTTGCTGTGAACAATTTTTACTTCTTTTCGAATAAAAAACGCTTTTGAGAAACAGATATTTTGTTCAAAGTTAAAGTTATTTTCTAAAAGTTAAAGTGTTTTTGTTAAAAGTTTTTAAAAACAGTTTACCCCAAAAATAAAGTTTCCCCGTTCAGATATAAAAGTTTCTTACAAATATTAAATATATTGTTAAGAAATATGAGTTTATGTTCAAAAGTAATACATTTCCATGACGTGTAGGGAGTTTGTTATCTTGAAAAATTTTACTTTTGTTTTACAAAATAAAAAATACTTTTGTGAAACATATTTTGTTTATGGTTAAAACTAACAATACTTTCGAGAAGTTAAAGTTAAGATAATGTTAAGATAATGTTGCCCGTACAAAATTAAAAGTTTGCGGTGGAGAAATAAAATCTCTTACAAATATTAAAGATATTGTCAAGAAAAATTAGAGTTTATATTCAAAAGTAATAGAGTTCCGTGGCGTGTAGGGGCCACCGTATTGCTGGGCCTATTGTGATGTTATATTGACCACCCAACGTCTATTAATTTTAGACGTCAATCTGCAATAATCATGTGCTTTGCACGAAAAAGTTTCCTTTGAAGTGGTGGACTCAACCAATTAAACGGTTAAGTCACCTTAGGAGGATTCCTTCTGAATGTTCACTTTTTGACGCACTAATTGGAAAGTTCAGATAAATATTAATCACGTAATATTGTTTATGATTTTCATATGAAAGGTTATTCTTTGTTTCACGTCCATTATTAATACGTTATTTTACTTTTTACAGACACTACAACCAATGAACGTGACATACATCATATGACTTACCTAATACATGGCATGAAAATTCAGGTCCTAACCTACTTTTGCAACAAACATATCAATACATCATGCCAATGCCTCAGTATTGAATCAGATGAAATTTGTCCAGGTGGTGCGATATTCAACACCCTGTCGCTTCAGGCGAAACAAGACCGTCTAGTAGGTAGGTGACGTTACAATACAAGCGGTGGTACACACAACAAACACCGCAATGTTCAACGTTCTGGACAATGAAATCAAAGAAATCTTTACCTCGGAAAAAATCATGTGAGTACGGGTCATCGTCCGCACAATCGAGTAACTTTGGCTTCAAATTGCCGAAGACGTTGGTCATGTCACCGGTGACGTTTGCGTTCACTGTACTCGAGCGATCCTCATAGTCAAGGTTTGCGGTCGAAGTTGGCGACATTGTGTTTTCGGTAATTACGTTGTTGCTTTCAAGTCGTCTTGTAAAACCTGACTTGGAGAACCGAATCTTGGCTGTTAATGTATACCGAGGTCAGGAAAACATAATCATTCCGGAGAGTTTACCGAAACAGAGCATGTCGGTTGATACCTAGTACCTGTTGATCACAACTTCGAGTGACCAAATGACTGTAACAAATTTATGAGCTTGAATATAACCTTATTGTGGAAAGCCAAATTCTGCCTCGCCAACCAGCCGTATCTTGGCGTCGTTCGTACAATGCATGTATGCCGTCTGCTTGTAACTCAAACCTATTCGATTTCTAAATTGCGTGCAATTTCATGACGGCAAGACTAAAAATTTTGCGTGCTTCCATAATTGCTATTTCGAGAAAACATGTTTAAACTACTTAAGTGTATTATGATCAATTTGAAAACAAAAGATATTTCTATCATGTATGAAATGTACACTGTCTCAGTCAGTCTAACAAGCTCAACATTTACGACTGTCAAACAAGAGTAACTGTCCTACAATAATCTTTTAAAGGGCGACTTAAGAGCTGCACAAGTGGGGGTTGGTTGGGACTAGTCTTCCGTAAATCATCGATAAAGATGGTGTTTTGGGCCGCGTTCAAAAAAAATGGTGAGGGGGCCGGGGGGGCCTGGAGGAATCGCGATTGAAATCTAATTTTTTTTCAGATCCCCCCTCAATACCCTCAAAAATTTTCAAGTCCCCCCAAATTACCATATAGCCGCATATTTATTAGGAATGCACGCAGAGTAAAAACAAACATGTAGGCCTAATGTGTCCTTCTGCACGCAAATGTTCAACACTACCTCTTTTCAGCAGGTTGTAGAGCAATATACCTAGGGCAAGTTCTTAAATTGATTCATTTTTAAATGCATCAGTGGACTTTTTGGATTTCTCAGTCTAAGCCGACTTGAGTTTATCCAACTCTGGCCAGTTCAATGGCACCAGCTGAAAAGCACACAAAATGACAATCATGAGAGAGTATGAAAATTGTGTATTCCTAGCTACGTTTAACCAAATTGTTAAAAAATGAGCACAGTGACCTACCAAATTTTTTTTTCAAAAGTGCAAGACATATATAGCTTAGATGCCACTTATAAATGTTTTACAAAATTGACAATACTGGAAGATTAAAATATTCCATGAAATAAATGTTTTAATCTCAGAAATTTTGGGTGTAATAATGGCAAATTTGATAAAAAATAAATTATTCCATTTAGTCACACATTTTTCCATTTAAATTAGAGTCTTTACTGTTCAAAGTTTTACTTTTGTCTTATTGGTACAATGAGATATGAAAATTTCATTCACTGCATGAACTTAAAATGAATGGTTTTATATATTGATTTTTTAAGTGATTTTAGAAAAACTGACTTTTCATCGTACATTTGTATAAGATCAAGTATGGTGACCCCATCTTTTATCTCTAATATTTGATTGTTCTCATATATCAGAATTCAAAAATCCATGGTAACTGTTAGTCCCCTAGTCTTCTATGTGTTGCTCTCTGGCTGGATCTTGTGTACAAGTAGATGTATGTTTCACTGTCAATTATGTGTCCTATGACCGAACATCAGAGTCAGAGCTACATGTATCACTGTCACTGCCAGTATGAAGTAGCAGGGCAGTAATTGTATTAACTTTTTATTTTTACAATATTTTTGTTCAGTTTATACAATTACGTTCTTGTTCTACTCCCTACAGCATGTTGAGCTGTCCAATATTCAGCTTGCCAACACAGCCTACGTGTACCGTGCATTTGTATCATTCAATTAGGCCCTATCACCAATTTAGACAAACAGGCTTTGTAGACAAACTGTATATTGTGTTTTTCAGCATGCTGTAGAGAGACACCAAGAAACTGTTTGATACATTGCATAGCAATATTGAAAGATTATCAACAGTTGCAGCTCCTGCCCCATTACAAGGCCAACTTGTTTTACGAAAATTTAATTTCATTCATACACTTTTAGATTTTTTCGAGATTAAAGACATAAGATGTGAAAAAACGGTTCTAGATTTTGTTTAATTATTACTAACATTAGAACCATTTGTCGACATCAAAATGTTGGGATTCAAAATATTTTCAGGTCCCTCCTATAGGCAGAGTAAAACTTTCAAGTCCCCCCTCGACTACCCCAAAAATTTTCGAACCCCCCCTGAATTCCTCCACCCCCTCACCATTTTTTGAACGCGGCCTTATTTCAATGGGACGCTGAATATTTTTAAGCATACTTTTTTAAATTTTGTTTTTGGCGATGGATGGAGCCTCGTGTTGCAGCACGTCTGTACAGCTAGACGTCCACTAACAGAATAAAAAAGATCTCATATGAAATCAATATCGAACTTTAATCCGATAACAGCGACAAATCTCTCCATCCATGAACAAAAGTAAAATTATATACGGCATAAAGTTCGCACAAACTCATTGTTAAAAAAATACTTTCCCTCCGGATCGTGTCAACCACAAGTACGGACCTGCCGACATAAACGTTACAGAATCGAATCCATTTCACATACGTAGATGGATAAAATGGTGTACCAAATCGAGTAAATCTTTGCAAGTACCAGTAAATAAAACCGCTACGCTAACCTAAAATGATTGCAGAATCTGCAGGGCTCCGAATACATGTATTATGGTGTACTTTGGTAAATCAACTTCAAATTAATGTACAATAAACAATAAACTTGAAATTCACCATCTTTGGCACATTGTGCAAGTAAGCTGTTTCAAGTAGTGGATCAATTTTATGTAGGATTTTCATAGCCTTCAAAGAAACGTACGACAACAATGCGTGCATGTACAACCTTGTTTAATTTTTAATCAAATATCAATATACTGTAGAATATTATATATATACGTCGACGTCACTTTCTCAAAACACAGTCACTAACGTTCGATGGAACATGGTCCATGGTCTTTTTTTATTCTGTTTCGCATGCGAGAGGCTAGTTTAAGAGATATTTCGACCGAGGGCACTCTTGGCCGGTCTCCCAAGATCTCATGTGCAAAGCATGTGCAAAATTTCCAGGCCAGAGAGAGAGAGAGAGAGAGAGAGAGAGAGAGAGAGAGAGAGAGAGAGAGAGAGAGAGAGAGAGAGGGGGGGGGGGGAGAGAAGACAAATCTGTTCAACGGGCCCGACCGGGGGGCCTGACCGGCCAAGAATCGATCCATATAAATTTAACACAAATTTATTTTTCCCCAAATCTTCACACATACAATACTGCCCATGTTTTTCACCACAGACAACAACAACAGTGCACCATAAAGGGCCACATTTAGGTTAAATTGCATTAATATTAAACCTGTATTTGTGCCACACTTCAGATGTACTTGATGTGATGAATATTGAGAAGTCATATACATAGCGTGTTGAATCCCTGTAAACCTTGCCTCAATACAGTGACAATCATTGATTTGTGTGACAGTGTATTTTAGAAAAGTAAGCTCAAGTAGGCCTAATGTGGACTTTACAAGATTCTGAAAAGTTTGAGAAAGCTTGATGGCAATTACGAATTATCAAAACACAAAATAAAAAATTAAAAGAAGTAAGGAATTTGATACCAACCTACCTACCCGAGTTTGAAACAATTAAACAAAAAATAATGTTCTATTTTTAGGCCAATAAGTGTAGTGTAGTAAAGAAAAAATCTTGATCGAGTCTGACAAAATATTATTCCTCGGATTTTTAATAAATTGTGCAGTAGCCTACTGAGAGGCGACAGCAAGAGAATACCACGTAAGTATAGACGTCGCCGTACTCTACATCTGATTTTAATCAGATTGGGTAATGCTAAATGTTAACAGGACTTTAATGTCTACAATAATTCATATCGGTGATTAGAATTTTCATACTGATTATGCAATTCTATAACAGACCTCAAACATAACTCTCATGACAACCGAATTGGCCAAGATCACGCCTTGCATTCTTCAGGTACATGCACCCAAATATATATCATCACAATTTCTTTATATTAATCATTTCCGATGATCAGAATTATGACTCTGATCATGCTTTTATATCCATCAGTGACCCATGATGGAATGACATTTGCTTCGTTGTTATTGCATAGTCACTGTGACATGACATGTCCTTTGCCTATCAGTGGCAGGTGTGACGTCACAGCATGTACACAGCCAGGTCACCGAACGCGAACCGAACTTTTGAAAAGCGTCCTTTCGGCACGGGACATGCAATGCAGATAGCCTGATCAGCTGACCTGACTAGAGACATACGGTTAGGATTGTCCGATTCGCAAGATGGCTCGTCCCTCCGCCTCCATATTTCGACGATGTCGAGGAGTTCAGGTTCTCGAAACAATTTCTCGACAATTGAGTACGGTGAGTTGGCTATGTACTGTACATTGAATCTTCCAATAACCAATAACTTCAGGCAATGATTCAGCGATTCTAGAAAAAAACAAATGAAAAATCTCAGCTCAGGGACGACGGGTCTCCCATACATCTTTTTCCAGCGACGAGACTTTATTATATTCGTGTTGGCAGTGCCGTAACTTCCAAAATGCAAGTGTTGAAGTATACTCTTCATGCCGCACGCCCATATTACATCCGAAATGTCCATCTAGAGTGGCACTGCATGCTACAACCTCTGTCTCGCGAATGCCGTAGGTTATCTCATATGCACCACATGCCACGCAAGACCCTCGTGCATACTACAGCATAGAGCATGGTACACTTCTTTAAGTTCATAAAGATAGCTGCAGGTTATGGTTAATAGTTACACAGTCCCTCCACAAGGGACTGTGATAGTTACAAGCACAGTTTTGCGGTACAGTTGCAGACGACGCCCCACACGTTGAAATCCGTAATCAGAAAAAAAACTCTGACGCTACTCGGCATCTTTCGAGTTCCAGGTCACGACATTTGAGTTGAACTATCTTTGTGCAAGATTGTGCATCTGGATAGCATACAGATGTGCTACCTACATGAATAGTGGGTGTAGCCCACGGGTGCATGGAGTTTCCAGTGTAGTATACATGTATACTACACTGTATCTATGTATACTACACTGGCAACTCCAGGCACCTGTGGTGACCATAGTCCCTCCATCATGTGATGGAGAAACTGTGGTGCACTGTGCAGTGAACACCAAAATGAAACCAATAAATTATAATTGTAGGAATGCACCATTAGAGGGAAGTCCAGACATGAATGGACATCCACATCTATAGCAACTTTAACCTTTGAAAGATCTAGGGATGGACCATTTCATTTGAGGGAGGGGTGATTAGAATGCGGACATATATGTGGACTTTGTTTTTACATATGTGAAGAATTTACATATTTTGTGAATACAATTAGGTCAGCATGCAAACACTTGTAATTTAATATTTGTCCACTTTCCAGTCAGGTTATTTTTTTAGAAGCTGGCAAATGTTTTTTTTCCAACCAAGTTTGTTCTGCTGACTTTGTTTTCCATTTTTGACAAATCCCTCTCCATGATAGTTAAATTCTTTATTTTGCAGTCAGTGGAGGTTAACCTAACTTGTTATAATGATTTGTTTCATATTTTGGTATACCTTTTCTTGAATCTTTTTCTCACATGTCTTCAACATTTTGTGTTTCAGGATCTCCGCAATGGCTTTGTCGGAATGGTTGGCAAGTATGTATTCCAGTATGCAAATAAAATAATCAGAATACATGGATTTTATGAGTCATTCACTCATTTTATGTATTTGTTATAAAACCAGTTACTGACCCAAACTCAAATATGCATCACACAATTTTGACTCACAAAAGTAATTTGGTGAATTCACCAAATAACAATGGATTTGTCGCTTTGGGTCAATCTTGACGGGTGCAGCTAGCTGGCACGGTACGCTTACCCATTCCGGAAACCTGGTACCACCACTATTTCGTGGTTCAAGATGACCCCATTGCCTTTGTCATTTTCGATATATTCCTTGGACCTGGTAAATTTCATAGTTACCTTGAATGATAATGATTATTGGACCTGATTTGATGTCTATTACAACTTCCTAAAAATGAGTTTCCATGCAGTGAAACATTATCTAGCCTCGTTATGGTCAAAATATAATTAAAAATTAAGAATGTTCATTCCTCATGCAATTTAAGGTCGTTGGAAAGGCTATTTTTGCACCAATTCTTTTCTCAGAGTTAATGTCAAGTTTCAAGTGTTAGAATCAAGATATTTAGTTCAAATTTTCAGGATAACTCTCTTAGTAAATATGTTGTCACTATTATTTGTAAGATTTGAACGGCAGGATTTGTGAATAAAATCTGTTTTTATGATTTTACATGGGTTTACATATCAAAAAATTATTAAAAATGCTTTCAAATTTCAAAATATGATTTTTCAAAAAGTACTTCAAATACAGGAAAATTGTGCCGTACAAATCTTATCTGTAGCCTTGTTAATAGGCTGTAAAAATTCCATGTCCATATCTCATTTCAAAGGTTGGATTAAATTCGTATATAATTATGTAGGAAAACTGTTATTCTGTCAAAAATGTGGAAAACAAGCCATATTTGCACCCCTCTTTTGAAGTCACAGAGCAGTCTTTTTGGTTAATCTCACTTTTGACACCTCTTTGACACTCAAAGAATCTAAAAATGCATTTACAATAGCAGTCACTCACTCTGAATGCAAGCACCGCCTTGTCAAACTTTCCTGAAAAACAGCAAATAATGACTTTCCCTTTTTAAACATTTTATTAAAAGCTAGGGGACCTCTACCATAGTTAATACACTAAGGACTCCCCAACTTCTTCTTATTTGGTCAGTTTTTCAGAAGTTTCAACAGGCTGTAACTCTGCAATGCCTTTGTGCCCAAATGTCTAGTTTTTTTTATTCCACAGAAAATGTTGACTACTTTTATATTTTAATAGTTTTGTTGAAGTTAATAACTGACGGTCTAGCCTTTCCAACCACCTTAAGGTAGCGGTAAAGGTTAGAGCGTCAGTTATAAACTTCAATAAAACTATTAAAACATGAAAGTAGTCAACATTCTCTGTGGAATAAAAAAATAGACATTTGGGGTCATAAGCATTGCAGAGTTATAGCCCATTGAAACTTCTGAAAAACTGACCAAATAAGAGGAAGTTGGGGAGTCCTTAGTGTATTAACTATGGTAGAGGTCCCCTAGCTTTTAAAAAAATGTTTGAAAAGGGACAGTCATTTTTACTGTTTTTTAGGAAAGTTTGACAAGGCAGTGCTTGCATTCAGAATGCGTGACTGCTATTATAAATGCATTTTTAGATTCTTTGAGTGTCAAGGAGGTGTCAAAAGTGAGATTAACCAAAAAGACTGCTCTTTGACTTCAAAAGAGGGGTGCAAATATGGCTTATTTTCAACAATTTTGACAGAATAACAGTTTTCCTACATAATTTTATACCAATTAAATCCAACCTTTGAAATGAGATATGGACATGGAATTTTTACAGCCTATTAACAAGGTTACAGATAAGATTTGTACGGCACAATTTTCCTGTATTTGAAGTACTTTTTGAAAAATCACATTTTGAAATTTGAAAGAATTTTTAATAATTTTTTGATATGTAAACCCATGTAAAATCATAAAAACAAACTTTATTTACAAATCCTGCCGTACAAATCTCACAATTAATAGTGTCAACATATTTACAACTAATTTGGTAATATTAATTTATTATTTAATTCAAATATGTAAAAAAATATGAAAAATTAAATTTTAATATTGATTGGTGTCATATTTCAAAATCATGGCTACAAATATACAATTTTTATATTCTTTGGAGAAAGTATTAACTAAGGGAGTTATCCTGAAAATCTGAACTAAATATCTTGATTCTAACACTTGAAACTTGACATTAACTCTGAGAAAAGAATTGGTGCAAAAATAGCCTTTACCGCTGCCTTAAATTATTACATGCCTTATATATTGAATGTTGCAGTCCCAATAGGACTTAATGGTAATTTGTTGATGATGTATTAGACCACATAGTCATCATTTCATCGGAAGTAAACTGCAGGAGCTGTTTTCATCTAGTTAACTTCCGGATCAAAAATTATCAAATTACATGTTTTATATAGAATTTAATCAGCAAATTATGCATAAAAAATCAATAAACTGCATTACAGTGATTTAAATATGTCAATGTGCTGTTTGATGATGATAATCAGTCTGTTTTTTAACACATTTTTATCCTTCACAGAAACAAAGTATACGATCATCATTTGCAAATAAACCAAAAAGTTTGGAGTAAAAACTTTGTAAAAATCATGCAATAAAAACATTATAGCTAAAACCAGGGAATATATAGCCTTGACAAATGGTTACCTGCCCTCGGACACATAGTTGCTTATTTTTGCTACTATGTATAATACTACATAAAGTGTTAACTGCTTGGAAGTCATACATTTATGTTTACTTGTATACTGTTGCTTACTTAATAATTAAATTCTCTTTGACAATCAAGGACTCCACTTAATAAAGCTTGAACAACTCAGCAAGATTACAGGCTGTACGATTGCTGCAAAGGCTGAGTTTGCCAATGGCGGTGGCTCTGTGAAAGACAGAGCTGCACTTTTTCTGATCAAAGACGCCATTAAAAAAGGTGAGTTCAATTTGTGAAATAAATCATGGTGGATGGAATGCAAGCAAAACTTTTGAAATCAGTTCCCCAAAGTTTTGAAATCTTTACTGGAAGTGAGATAATTTTATCTCCAGTGTTCTTATCGACAAAGTAAAAGACAGCAAATTATTTTAAGGTTTAAAAAGTTTTGTGATTTTCATACACTTTTTTCATGAAGTATTTTACAGTGGAAATAAAATTTCATAAAAGATATGCTAAGAATTTATTTTTCAGCCTCAGGTTTGGAAATCACTGAAATTTGCTACACTGTCAGCAAGGTGGAGCTTATCAAATAGTCTGATTTTCCAGCTGATTTTCCTCTGAAACTGCAAGTCTGATTGCTTTGAAATTTGATATGCAGTTCACTTGGGGTAACCTCACTTGAGTTTGTATAAATTGCAGTCAAATTTGCATATTTGTATTTTGGGGGCATTTTTTGCTGTTTTTAATAAAAAAATTCTTCTTCTCTGAAACCTCTAGTCCAATTGCTACGAAATTTAATATGCAGTTTACTTAGGGTGACTTCAGTCAGATTTGTTTAAATCGTGGTGAAATTTGCATATTTGTATTTTTTAAGGCAACTTTTGTCATTTTTTGTCAAAAATCTTAAAATCTTCTTCTAAACTACACGTTACATAGCTTTGATATTTGGTACATAGGTCCCTAGGGATGACCTATTTTAGATTTGTTCAAATTGTGCAGAAAAATGTCAGTTTGTATTTTTAAGACAATTTTTGTCATTTTTGGCCAAAAAATTTGTTTTACCAAAACCGCTTGTTTCACAGCTTTGATATTTAGTATACAGGTTCATAGGGATAAACAAAATTTGACATATTGAAATTATGATGAAATCTGTAATTTTGTATTTTGGGGGCAATTTTTGCCATTTTTGGTAATAAAAAAAATGATTCCCAAAAAACCACTTGTCTGATAGCTTTGGTTGGTATGTTGTTAGACATAATCTTAATTTGCTACGTTCAAATTATGATAACATCTTCAATTGTGTATTTTTGCAGCCATTTTTGCCATTTTTGGTCAGGCCACTAAAATGACCCATCAAAGATTTCCACCTTCTTCATCAACACGTGTCAAAAATAGTTATTCTCTATAGAATACAGCGAGAGCTATATCAGCCACTAGGTCCCTTGTTTTGTAATGCACTGTTGTATCGGTCATGAACGTTTTTGTGAAAACCACAGCGCAAAGGTTGACTCGTCTCTGTACACAAAGGGTCAAATGAGCAAACTGTTATCCTATATTGACAGGTCAATTGAAACCCGGAGGTACAGTAGTGGAAGGCACAGCTGGCAACACAGGTATGCATGGTTTCTGAGTTTTCAAGTCATTAGAACTCCATTGTCAGATATCTGACACCAAGTTTTGATATCAGCTAAGAGGCAGGTGTTATTTAGACAGTGAATAGCGTGCTTCAAATTGAATGGACAGCCATTGATGATGCATCAGTTCAAAGGTCATAGTTCAAATGAGCAAACTGAGCCAACAAGATTGGTATCAAGGTTGAGGTCACCTTGTCATCTGAAATGTAACAAACAAGTTGCTAAAGAATAATACACGTGTGTAGGTGCAGCTGTTTAAGGTTTCCATGAATATAGACAGTTTACTCCGTGTTTCAGCTTCATCTGCTAACAAATGTACAAATGCTTTTGGTAAAATTGTAAACCTGGTGTGAAATATTTGGTAAACCAGTTATTGATACTAGACGGTCATTTTAGTCACTACTATAGAAATGTAATACACATACTCTGATTAGGCTAATGTGACTGAAACCATCGTCATGGAAATAGCCTAATAATAACATATTGATCTAATTCCAGGTATAGGCTTGGCACACATATGCAATGCTATGGGTTTTAAATGTGTCATTTACATGCCAAACACACAGTCTAAAGAAAAGATTGACATGCTTCGAACACTGGGAGCTGACGTCAGACCTGTACCAGCTGTTCCCTTTACTGATCCAAACAATTACAATCACCAGGTAAAAAAATCATGCCTCATCATCTTCAGTGGTTTTAATCATCTATTGACATAGAATCAAGTAATCTTGACAGTTGTTTTGATGCTTGAAAACAAATAAATGCATTGTGTTTATGAAAAGACAATTTTGCTAAAACTTTTCACAGCGTGCATTCCATCTACTATAGACCTAATTGAAACGGATTGTGCTTTTTGGCCATGAGAAAAAATGCAATCTTTGGATAGACGATACTTGGTTTGATTCCTGGTTGAGCAAGATTCGCTAAATGCCATGCAATAGAGACGTCTATTCAAAATTTTATTTCTAATGAAGTGAACCCATGAACATAATAGAGTTGATAAATTATAACAAGTAGAGAATATGAGCCATACACTGTATTCGCTATCATTGTATGAATTTTCATTTCAAAATATTGTAAGGTACTTGATGTACCATCTTTATCCTTCTAATCCCAGTGAAATCTGTGAATAGAGTAGTACCAGAAGTTTCCAGAATGCAAAATGTAAGATTTCATCTTCATATCTTGATTGTCTTAGTTATTATGTCAACTTTCTAGGCAAGTAGATTTGCTGAAAGTACAGAAAATGCAGTGTGGATGAATCAGTTTGACAACACAGCCAACAGGCAGGCCCATATTGAAACAACGGGTCCAGAGATATGGCAACAAACAAGTAAGTTGTTCATTCCCATCATGCAGCTGTGCACTCGGCAGATTAAGGGACTATGGTGGATTAGGCCTCAATCTTCATTCTAGTTGGTATTAAACTCTACCCATATTTTGAAATCTACAAAGCCAATACTGTATTTAGAAAAATAATCATGATGTTTGGATACACATGGTGGGTCTATCTTATTTGTTAGGATTATTAATAAGGCATGATGTCAACAGTTTTGTGGAGATGATGTAAAGAAAAATCATTTTTACATTTAACAGAATTTTGGCATAAAGTGACAGTATGCTGTAATAAACAGACAAAGAACAGACAAAAGCAAGAGATACAACATGTAGTAATTAATAATGTTATTGTAAATTCCTAGTTATTTTCACCTGACTGTCATCTCACAATTTCTACATATCTTTGCCGTCTATGTTTACAGATGGAAAAGTTGACGCTGTGACTTTTGGCACTGGCACTGGTGGAACTTTAGCAGGTCAGTCTTATCAAACATCTAAACTCTCTCTATTCACCCCTATTTCACTGTATATAGGTCCAACAACTCTATTGAAAACAATGGGGACATACCACAGTATAGTTGTGATGGGGTGAAGTTGAAACTTCCTTTTGTGGCCACACTGGGATCAATGTCAATATCATTGTATCACCAGTTGATTGTTTGGGTTGATATCTTTTCTGGTCAAGTGAACTAAATTAGCGGCATTATTTTATGTCAGCAATGTTTTGCTGTGTCTAATAGTCCAATCATGATGGGTTTGTCTGCTGTTACCAGTAAATATGAAACTTCTTATTTAGTTCCTATTGAGTTTTGTTTCCTTTTTATTATGTCTCAGGATTGTCCTATTCAACTTTGTTCTCACAGTGATTATATAAATAATTTTATTTTCCTGTGATGTTCTTCTAATTGCTAGTTTAAAAATCTTTCTATAAACTATTAGTGTGTTTATCTCATTGCTAGCCATATTTGGTTTGCAAATGTCTAGAGATGATCGTATTTCACTGTATTGACAAAAACATATTCAACTCATAATCACTTTAAGTATAATTTTTAGGGTCTTCTTTTTTCAGCCAATAAACCCCCAAAGAACCATTACTGTTTGTATTAACACTAGGTTTCAAAGGATTCTCATCAGTTGTAGCCAACTCTTTGTAGTATTATCTATGAATCCTACAAAACCAGGATAAATCCAATGTTATTAAATAGTAGTTTCTCAGTGTTATTTTGTATAAACTATTGCAGTTAAGTAGCATCAGTGAACTTGATCATTTGTCAAACCATGTTTCTTACCATAATCCAATTTTCTTCCTGTGTCAGTGTCTTCCATTTACAAAGCTTTTGGATTTCCATTGTTTTGTAGCTATCATTCAACGGTCCCTTTCTTTGATTTACTTCAGTTATTCTGTTGCTTTCGTGTAACTGAACATACCTTTTGTACTGTACTTTTTAACAAACCAAAAGCCATTAATATTTCATTTTCAACAGTATAACATTGCTATCTACGGTAATTTTTTGAAACCTAGGTGTTTCAACATATCTGAAAGAGAAGAACCCCAAAATCCAAGCATTCCTGGCAGACCCTGAGGGCAGTGTTCTTTACAACTACATAAAACACGGCAAGTTGGAACGGAGAGGTGATGGGTCAATCACAGAAGGTATCGGTCAAGGTCGGGTCACAGAAAATCTTAAAGGAGCACCAATAGATGATGCTCTACCAATAACAGACAAAGAAGCTGTAGAATGGGTAGGGATGGTTTTCTTGACTTCATTCATATCACACGCTACAAGTAATAGCAAAGTACCATCAATATTTTAGACACTTCCCCAAGGTACCACTGTTGGTATAATACCGGTACATGTCATATGTTAGGCAACTAGTTCAAAGATCTGAACTGACTGAACAGTAAAAGATGACCTCCCTGATACCGTGAGACTGATGAGAAATTGATTCACTGGATTAAAGATTTTATAGAAAACAAACTTTGAAGTATATTCACCAGATTAAAATCTTTAGTTAAGTATAAGTGCTTTTATCAAATCTGACAATCACATCCCATCTCAGGGCAGTCTCACAACTCTACAACAACCAAAAGATATATATGTGATAGTATATTTGACTCAGTTTGGAGCCAGGATATGATACGGCTTTTCTACTGTGAAAAAATGGTTGAAATGTATGATGAATAAGAAAACAATTCGGCAATTTAAGAGTATTGTTTTGATCTTGAAGGCTAAACATGAAATGTTTGAATAATTTAGTAAAGGGAGGTGTGGCTATTGTCCAAAATTCTGGCTACCCAGTGAAGAGTGATTTTTTGTGTGAATATTTTGTAATACAATAAAACAGTAACAGTATATTCTATAGCTGTCTTTGTTTGTTGGTGATACATATTGTGCACTGAATTATAAATTACTGATTTTACTGTCTGCTTTGAGGAATGTTTTGTGAAGTACAGGTAATTACAGTGATACCATCTTATAAACTTTTATAGGCCTATGTATGCAAGATTTAGGCAGGTTAATCCAAAAATAATCATTGCTTTCAATCCTATAGGAACAGACCACTTGTACTGTAGCTATTGCACACAAATTGTAATTAGTTTTGCTTATTTGTTGCTGTTGTATGTTTCCTAGACTTTTCGGTTACTACATGAAGAAGGATTTTTTGTGGGTGCATCATCTGGTTTGAATGTCGCTGCAGCTCTCAGGGTAAGACATATTTGACATTTAAAATATCTACACAGTATGCTTATAGCATTCTGCAGATTGTCAGCTTTAAAATCATTAATTGCCAACCTGCATGTGCATGACAGTCAGTTTTGCGGGATCACATGTATGGATGTGAAGACTAACTCCCTTTGCAATGCGAATATATAGGATGTATTTGTTTGTGTGTTACTGGTATTATTGTGTGTGTGTCTGTGTGTTTCTGTGTGAGAGAGAGAGAGAGAGAGAGAGAGAGAGAGAGAGAGAGACGGATGGAGACATACACAAACAGTGACAGAGACAGACAGAAACAGAGAGAGAGAGAGAGAGAGAGAGAGAGAGAGAGAGAGAGAGAGAGAGAGAGAGAGAGAGTGTGTGTGTGTGTGTGTGTGTGTGTGTGTGTGTTATGAATCAATAATTATAAATTTGTGTTATCCTACTTTTACACTAGGTGGCAAAGTTGATGGGGCCTGGTCACACAATTGTCACATGCCTGTGTGATACTGGCCAGAGATACTATGCTAAATTATTTAGCAGAAAATTTTTGCAACAGAAGGGTGAGTTATATCTTTAGCGTTATAATGCCTGATTTTAGAGATAGAGATATCAGTGATTTCAAATAAAATGCAGCTTGACATTGTTTGTATGTAATTGTAGAAAGAGAGAATTCAACTCAACGCCAATGATGATTGATATTCAGTATGTGTGTAAATTAATTTTTAGATATTTAGCGAATACAGAAATAATTTTCATGATTGTAAGTACAAACCTTCGTAAAAAGATTTTGGATTTTACTGTAACTCAAATATTTAAAAAAAAATTATTTCCTTGTTTTGTTCTCAATAGGTTTACTTGAATCAGTACCAGAGCCATACAGATTAGCTCTCCATGATGATTGAGATCTGTACACTTAGATGTCAGCCAAAACAGGACTTTCCATCACCAATGTAATTTTTGAAATTATAACTGAAATAACAAAAATCACAAACGATGAAAATCAAGATACAGCTGTATTTCTGCAACTGTGTGACACCCAGAACTTTTCAAGATAAAATACATTTGTAATCATACAGCGGACACAATTTTCTGTAAAGATTGTTTACAATTACTTCAAAACTTACTATATTTTGTCAACTCTGAGACTCAGAAACATATCATTACTCTTGAAATATTGTGCATTACTGTAAAGAGACAGTAGCTGTAATGTTTTATATTATTTCATCATTTCTGTTCTCACAAAAACAAAGTACATGTTTTTCTTTTTCTCCTGAAATATGTTAGATACAAAAGTACCAGTAGTTGCCTTGCCAACAATGTTTTGTGTACAATATGCAAAATTGTTGACAATTCTATTCTGGATTGAAATTCAGATGTCAAGGATATCATCGGATTTTTAAGCAACAAAGCACACCCAGCGACGGTATACCACGAGATTTGACCAGTTCACAGCATATATGCACGAGCGATAGCAAGTACATATATGAAGTGAACTTGTCAAAATCGAGTGGTATACCATCGCTGGGTGTGATTTATTGCTATTATATCATAACAGTACATTGAAATTCTGGCATGGAACGTCAAAAATGGAATTTTTGCTCAAGCTGACAGCTTGTGCCTAAGCAAGCCATGGTATATCGCCAGTATACCACAATTCTTTTCGCATCTCGACCAATCAGATCGCGGTATTTACGCCTTCAATATACTGGTATGATATAATATGGGTATATACATACAGCCTCATGGCAAGATTATCATAGGGCATTTCACAATCGCATTGGAAGAAGAACAAATTGTATTTTCCATAGAGAACAAAAGCAATGGAAAAGACATCAAAACTTAACAGCTACTTACATGCCTATGTAATATGTTTCATAATTGAAAACATGTTTTGATAAAGTTTATTTCTAGATAACAAATTTAGGATGCTTTTGCATTCATAAATGCCGAGAAATGCAATACAACCTCATTCCTATTCCTCAATCTGATACGTAACTCATTTGTCGTAATGTTTTGGTCTGTGTTAATTTTTATGGTGCTGTTGTATAGGAAATTAGGGTGAATGAGTTATGGAGGATATTTTCATCACTAAGGAGATTATGTCAAAGACTATGTAAACATTCAGCAAAGTGATTTTATTGATATCTGCCATTGAAATATTTCAGCTGCCATGGGATGTAATTCTCAATGTTGCATCTTCAAGACAGACCTCTTTGTATTCAGATGATTGCTGAGAACAAGGTCAAGAAATAAATTTTTTTTCCAATACAGTATTCTCTCCAAGATTTCAAAAGAGGTTATTATGAAATCTTCCCTCCAATCTTGACGGTAACTTTATGTGATATGGTTACCACAATTGGTTTATATAAGATGTGATGACACAAAAGAATTAAAAAATACACGTGCCATATTTTTGTCAAATGATAACTCTCCAATGGAATAAAGTTATAAGAAGTCTTTTGTAAATACAACAATCAAAGTGCCTTTAATCTGTTTTTGTAAATGTAGAATGAGTGAAGACCAAAAGATGACTCTGATCATAATATTTTAGACTTGTACAATCACAGATGATATGGATTGGAAAAAAATGATTCTAGTGTGTTAGTTTAACAAATTATTTGTCTTCCAATGGATCAAAATTTAAAAATAAAATGGTCAAAATTCAAATATATGAGTATTTTTGGTTCATTTTGAAGTGCTGATTGTGAATGAATGCCTTAATTTCCCTATTTCTTTATTTCCCTTAATACATTTCTAAACAGCTGTTATATGTTAAAAAACCTGACAAACTGAGGATTCAACATCACTTGTTTGTTGAATGTGTTGAAACACAGTTCCTCCTTCCAAAACAAAATCCAGCCATTTCTCTAAATTTCTTATTCAGATTGTCACAGTGAAGACTGAACTTCACTGTTTAAAACGCCTTTAATTTTATCTGTGATCATGTGAGGACTTAGACTGAAAGATTCATCGCCTGAGAATGCTCCCTAAGCTCCCCTCCTTAAAGAGTGGAGAGCGTAGGGAGCGTCCTCGAGTGACGGATCTTTCAGTCTAGAGAGGACTATTATATTAGCTCTTAGCGGAATACAGGTATTATATACAGCGCCTCTAACGTTCAAATACACGATTCGTTTTTTCTGTGTTTACTGAGTCCGACTACGGGGGCGTACTTCATATTCAAAATGGCTGACGCTGAAACTGTTGAAGAAACATTGACATGTGAGGTTTGTGGTGAGACTGACAATTTGAAACGATGTGCTCGATGCCTGAAAGTGCTCTACTGTTGCAGAGAACACCAGAAGCAAGATTGGAAAAATCACAAGAAAGCTTGTGCTTCAAAAACAGTCGAAGAAGTCATTTATCCTGTGCACCTGCAGAAAGGTGCACAGTTGGACCTGCATCGCTCTGAACTTTTTAAGGATGAAAGTTTCGATTCGAACCCGCTGAAACTTAGAAAGTTTCCAAGACTTAAAAACAATTCATCATATTCTATCGCTGAACATGCAACCACTGAGTTGTATGACAAAGGCTATTGTGTTATCGACGATTTCTTTCCGGATGATATTCCGGACAGACTTTTCAAGGAGGTGGTCAAATTGGAAGCCTCTGGTGTATTCAAGCATGGCCAACTAAGTGGCGGCAAGACCGGTGGTGACAACACCAAGAAAGTCACAGAAGCAACGCTTCGAGGTGACAGCATCACCTGGCTAGTTGGAACGGAAAAGGGCTACCCTACTTTGAAAAACTTTATGGAAACGGCAGACGAAATTTTGTACAACTTCAACAAGTTTTCACTGGGCGATTTTCTCATAGATGGACGCAGCAAGGTATTGGCTGAATTGAGTTTGAGTTTTGTGTTCACGTCAGGATTACCTTGTTAAAGTGTAATTTCAATTCGTTTACATTTCAATTGACAGTAGAAAATAATTTCAAAGATGTCATGCTTTACCAAGTAATCGTCAAATTCAAATGATTTGTGTCTGTTTAATTTGTAGGTTCATGTGTTACTGACATATGTCACACGCCTAAGTTATAGAGTTCATATAATTTGTTTAAAACGTTCTTCTGGAATCTGTGCGTGAGTTTAGCAGAATCATTGACAGTTTTCAATTTGAGTGCCCACCTTGCGACACTTTCAAAAGCATCCAAATCCTTTTTACATGTGCAAGTATTATGTGCCGAAGTTTCATTCTCATTATTGTTTCAAAGGTGATTAAATTTAATTTGTCTGTGAAAATTCAGTGCCATTGAACATGTCATTGCATGACTAGCATGTCATGTCAAGATGTGTCATGATGCCAAAAAGAATCACAAAATCCTCAATTTTGCCTTTTTCTGGCAGTAAATAATAGTGAACCCTTGCCTTTAACCAAATGCCTAGTCAAATGTTAGGACCATGAATACCAAATGAAAACCTGAAAAAATACATTAAATAGGTCAACATTATTGCTTTAATATAATTTTGATATTCAGAAGGAATCACCCGTACATTAATAGGAAAGTCTTAGGATTTCAAAAATATCATTGTGTATAATCCAGTACACAATATAAGGAAACATATTTTTGATTTCATTTGCATAAAGTTGTTTGTATAAGTTATCAAAATGCTATTGCTAAAGTGATCAATTCTCTTTATTCCCATCACTATAAATCTGAATTCCGAATAGTAGAATTTCATGCTGAGTGACTGTCTCAAACTTGCAATAAAGAACATACATCACCAGTTTTCCTCCAAGTTAAAGGATGATCATCAATTGAGTATATGAAAGATGCACGTTTCATGCAAAACAGTTAGTATGCTGTGGTGTAGACCACCAATATTTCACTTTGCAAAAAACGATATCAGATGAAATGCCTAGATAGATATTTTCTGTACGTGTTAAATGCTGGTGTCAAAAAGCTTATATTTTACCAATAAAAATTGCAAACGATGGATTGCATCGTTGCATCCAGCAAACTACAACAAACATCTATTAATAAAAATAATGAACAGCATCAGATAAGAGAATGACATTCAATGGTGGACACTGACATACATAGTGTCAGTCTTTTAACACACACACTGCCTAATGGTATGAAGAGCTGGATTGCCCAACATTTTCATAAACAATAAGCAAGACAAGTGTCACTGTGGTCAAAACCTGCAGTCATATTGACTCTGAGGAGAAACCGCTGATGAGCTCCATTGTTTCTAGTAAGAGACTATTATATGATGTGATTATTTGCAGGCAATGGTTGCATGTTACCCAGGAGAGGGGACTGGATATATTCGTCATGTTGACAACCCAAACAAAGATGGCAGATGTGTGACTTGCATATACTATCTGAATAAAGACTGGGATGTCAAGGTATTGTACAAAGCAAACACATTTGTTAAGATCACATTGACTTCTAGACTGAAACATATGTTGCTTGAAGACACACTCACGATGTTCCCCCTTTAGGTGACTATGGAGAGCGCCCTCTAGCCTATTTAGTCTGATCATAAACAGTAAAAGCGCTTCTACTGTTTACATTGGACTCCCCGCAGTCCTCAGTTGCTCTCGAAATGTGAGAGTTTAATATTTACCTTTTTTGCAATTTGCATCCTTAACAAAGTAAAACAAATTTGATGACAAAGCTAAACAAGTTACATTTGGCTTTGTGCTTCTTTGTCCATTCTGCAAGTGCATCTGATGAAGGAGACTGTTGTCTTTGAAAGCTCATGCTACAGTAAAACAGTGATCAATAGGGTACTTCCCTATACAGTATTGGTAGGGCCAAGAAAAATAAAAAAGTTTGTTTCTCACCCTCACACACATCAATTCAGACCCAACGCGTCAACCTTTTTTCTGTTCATGAGGAAATAAAATGAGAAGAAAATAAGCGCAAAAATACACAACGATAACACAGTGCTGTATAAAACATAACTGTAAACAAAATAACTGACACTAACATTCCATTCAGAATTGTACATGTATGTCACTGTTATATTACCCTGTCAAAACTGCATTGCCGCACTAAAAGTCAAACCCCAGAACTGTTGCTTACAAAAATACAAAAAACAACACTGCTGTGCATTTATCTCTTCGTGCATTCCTATGTTGTTTTCATGTTTTTTTGCGCATTCTTGTTGGTTGAAGAATTAAAAAAAAATTGAGTGGAAAAAAACATGTCACCGCATCATTTTTGCAATATGTCTAGGATGAGAAACAAACTTTTAATTTTTCTTTGTCTAACAACTGAACAAAGCAAGACTACAAACTGGACAGGCTTTACCAGTCAGGTTAGCTACTTGATATTTGTCCAGAATCAAGTAAAAATGGTGCCACAGTGCCAGTGAGGGGCTGTGAGAGAGTCAAATATTACATGCATCCATTCAGTAAAGCTATGCTAGCAGGTTCCTGTGAAAATGAGAAAAGAAAAATAATTGTTGATTTGAGCAATCTGTGCAGAATTGAAGAGTCAAATAGTAATGATTGATGTCATATTTAAAACTACAGTGTACTGAGTATACCAGAGTATATTTAGTATTTTGAGTTCAGCTGACTTTATCATATATGCTGTAAGTTCAAGCAAATCAATGTTCCTTCCAAATCAATTAAACAGTGAAATTTTAGAGGGACAGTAGGTACACCCACTAACTTCTGTCCAACTATTACCATGTATTATCATGCCCTCTGCTACAGGTTTCTCAGTTCTTTGAAATATTTTATGAAAGCTACAAAAGTACTCAAAGTCAGGTTGGTGTCAGTACATGCAACTTCAGACAAGACATTAACATTTCCTCACATTGTACTTGTTTGGTCATGTACTTGTTCCTTGATTGTGAACAGTTGAATTTCTGACTGTCAATAACTTTGCTATTTCCTTTTCAAGAAAACTGGTGGAGTGTTGAGAATTTTTCCAAACGGTGGCAAGGATGGATATATAGACGTCGAACCGATTATGAACAGACTTTTGTTGTTCTGGTCTGATAGGAGAAACCCACACGAAGTACAGCCAGCTTTTGCAAAAAGGTAATCCATGTACATTGCAGTCATGGTTTCTAAATCAATTAGGGACCATCTCAGATTGTCTCATAAGTTCAAAAAGTGAAATTTATTCATTTACAGGGGGAGGGGGTTTGACCTCTATTCAATCAGTGAACTTCACTTTTGCACTTTATTTTTTGCTTTCACAAGTTCTCTTTACATTGTGTGTAAAAATTAAAGCCCCAATAGCTGCAAATTTTATGCATTATTTTCATGATTTTATTTTCAAACAAAAGTTGGTTCATGTAAATGTGCTAACTGAAGGACGTGTATAGAAGTACACTGCTCACTGATTTGGACCATGCCTACACGTTTTGACAGGCTGAATAATAAACGGGTGCCGCACCCTTAAAATGGCGCCCTCATGGAAAAGTACAAAAAACAGTATTTCTTGCACATACACATCGTGATCATAAAGGAAACAAGCATGATGCCATTTACTTGAATGCACAACACATGATGGCCAACATTTGCTTTTGTAATCTTTATTTTCTGTGTCATATGACTAGTTTTTGAAAATGGCGGGAAATCCAAAATTATGTTAAAACGTTGGAATTTACATACCACTTTCGACACTTATGACAGTGTTATACACTTTTTCAGTCTCTAATGGGTCTTATTAGTCCCCACGGACACCGTACGAGGGGACTTATAGGTTTGCTTATGTGCGTGCGTGCGTGCGTGTGTCTGTCCGTCCGTTCACGCAGATATCTCAGAGGTGCCTGCAGCGATTTCATTCAAACTTGGTACAAGGATTACTCCTTATGTCATGCATATGCTTGTCAAATTGTTTTGCGATCTGACCAAATATAAATGTAACGGCCATTTTATTGAAAAAGTGGGGACTATGTCATTGACAATTACTTTTTGAAAAAGAGCTGTGTTTCTAGAGAGACTGCACTCAATTTCATGAAACTTTGTAAAGATGTTCATCACACAGAGCTCTGATAGCACACAATGACATGTGTTAGTATTGCAGCAATTAATTGCTAATTTGCGTATTTGATGAATTTTTGTAATTAGGGTGATATGTATAGAAATACTGCAGAAAATTTGATGAAAGTTGGTACAGATGTTTAGCACACAGTCTCATATAAGTTTACACAGACACTCAGTGGTGTCATGCAAATTAATTGCTAATTTGCATATTTAATGAATTTTCCTAATTAGTGGGCTATGTCCAGAACCACTGCATCAAATTTGATGAAACATGGTACAGAGAATTGCTAATTTGCATATTCAATGAATTTTCCTAATAAGTGGGCTATGTCCAGATATGCTGCATCAAATTTGATGAAACAGTACAGATGTTGATCTTTCAGTAATGTAATACTGTGAGAAGACATTAAGCAGTATCTTGTCAATCGATTGCTATTTTGCATATTTAATAAGCTTTCATAATTAGTATGATGTCTAGAAATGCTGTGTCAAATTCATGTGGTACAGATGTTGATCTACCAGTAGTGTTGTGGCATGCAAAGATATGTAGAAGTATCATGTCAATTAACTGCGGATTTGCATATTTAATGAATTTTCGTAATTAGGCTGATATGGCGAGAAATGTTCCATCAAATTTCATGATACTTGATACAGATGTTGAGCTCACATTGCTTCAACGGTGAATACAGACACTGTGCAGTGTTATGTTAATTAATATTTAATTTGCATATGTAATAAACTTTCCTAATTAGAATGATATGTCCAGAAACACTTCATCAAATTTGATGAAACTTTGTAGAGATGTTGATCTCACAGTGTTGTAATACAATTCATTGACACTTGGCGGTATCGTTTATGAAATATGGTACACGTGATAATCTGTCAGTGTTATAATAGAATGCAAAAATGTTTGGCAACATCTTGTTGATTAATTACTAATGGACGCATTTAATGACCTTTTGTAATAAGGGTGGCAGCCCACATTGGTTTTACGTTGTCACCACCATGCTACTAATTTTAAGCCACAGACCCAATTAATGAACACTGCTCTATCCTCTCTAAGGACTTATCAAAGTACCAATTAACAAGTGGGGACTGTGTCATCAATGATGACTTGTTCAAAGAAAACTCTTGGAAAACAGGAAATTTTGCAATCGGTTTATTACACATTCGCAGCTATTTTGGGCTTTGACAAAAACTGCACACTCGTACGAACAAATTTTGCTGTAACTATTTCCAACTAGTTTGTGTCATACTGATGGTGGTTAGTACTCAAATTTATCGATTACTTGACGATGTAATTTGGTCAGGGGAAACATATTCTTCAGTAGCTATAGCAGAATGCTACATTGTACTCTCAGGCAGGCATCAACATTTCGCACTTTTGAACTTTCATTTAGGGGAGGGGGTTTTGATGAAAACGAAGGAATTTCATTTCATGAACTTATGTGACAATCTGAGAGAGTCCCTTTAGCTACTCATCTGTTTTACTCAGTTGCTAATTGGTTCGTCTGTGTGCATGCATTCATGAAAAGAAAGTTAATTGCTAGCTGCCACATGGTGGCGCTCAACATGGGTCATGAAAAATTGATGGCTCACTACATTTGACTGTTTGTCGATAAACTTCAGTATAAACATTCACTTATTTCACATAGGGGCTGTGTTGCAACAGCATCACATTGTGCAAATTTTATCTCATTTAATCAGATTGTGGCTTAGTTGATCAAAAGTTTGGTTTTCTCATGTCAATTACTGTATGAACCGAACTTCCATGGGAACTGAATTCAGAGTGTTTGACATCAGTTCCAAAATGTGTGAAAATGTACAGAGGTGTATTTTAATATTTCCATGCCATGTCACACTGAGATTCTTTCATCTCAGAAAATGAAGGTCCACAAAATTTAAACTAAGAAGACATTCTTTTTGCATTATTTTTTGATTTTCAGGACAACAATAGATATCTTTTACATTAACCCTTATCATTCCTACGTCATATGTCACCATCAGGTCGAGGTGGTTACAACCAGTGATCCATTAACATGTCCAATATTTTGCATTTATGTAGAGACTTAGATATTTAAAGGCCCCTGAAAACAAAGATAACTGAAAACATGATTTTGACTGACTAAATCTGCTATAATACATGCAAAACACAGAGAGGTGAAAATGCACATTAATTTTGCTCAATACCACTTTTTACTGGCTTAGCAGTGACAAGCCTCACAGGATATAGGTTAAAATGTGGTAAATCACTACGTCCTTGCCAGTTGTGGCTGGATGCCTGACTCACAGCGCCACCACACTGTGCAGCGTGTATTGAGGTTCATTCAGTGCAAGGAAATTACATACCGTACTCGTCCGAGTATAAGCCCCTGCTCGTGTATAAGCCCCCCTACTGATTTTAGAGGATTTTAGAAAATGCATTACATCCGTGTATAAGCCCCTACCCTAGTGTAACTCAAATACAGAAAGGTTAGGAGAGTATATTTGGTCATTTAACTTGGTAAAATTTATTTTAGATAATAAAGAAACCATTAAAAGATGTTAAAACAATGGGAAACTGGAGTTCCCTTGACAATATCGTAAGGAAAATGACACGTTTTTCCAGCATTATCTTGATTCTTTGACCCTACTCACCCCTGTCGCCTAAATAGAATAGTCTCACTCACGTCCGCCATTGTTTATTTTTCATTCACGGCCACGATGTTTTCATGCTTGAAACATGCAGTTTCTTTTGTTTGAAGCAATTATCCTTTCATTTGTGAAGACTTTTCCTGGTGACTATTACAATTTTCACTGCTATGTTGTTGTTTTCACAAGATGTAGACAGTTTGATATTGGAATATTGAGTTGCCTTTCCGTGTGGGCAATGCATGCCTGTGAAGCTGTTCACATTACTGTTGATCAGCAGCATACACAGACGTCTTTGTTTCAAGTTTGGGGGGTTTTTTGACGCTGAAATTTCACCAAAATGTCACTTCTGTATTCAGAGACTGTACAATCAATTTCTTTGGATGTGTAAGTCGATTTTGAAAGCGATAGAAAGATCGAGTGGTGTTGAAAAAAAATCGTGCATAAAATTAGCATAAATTAAGCGTCCATGCCAGATAACATGGGGTTGCTCGAGTATAAGCCCCTCCCCTAGTTTTACCGCTGTTTAGTGTTGCCGAACCGGGGGCTTATACTCGGACGAGTACGGTAAAGGTCACAAGGTCAAACGTTTCACCTGTGGTCTCCTTGACTGTAAACAACAAAATGCCTGTAGTATGTACGCTGGCAAAACAGCCAGATGTCTGTAATGTCTGCACTGGCAAAACAAACTAGGTTTACTTATTTCTAATCACATGTATACATACATATCTTACTGTACATTTACAAATGTCACAGCTGTCTGATCTTTGTTACTTTACTGATTGTATTTGCTCTCAAGTAACGTGTCTTTACATTAAAAATATCTCATAATGAATTTTTCACTCATATTTGTCATTCCTCTGTTGCTGCCCTGATGTGTAAGGAAAAAAAGCAAAATAAAATTAGATGAAAGAATACTATTAGTATTGCTACAGCTGTGTTGGCATGTCCCTGTCACATTTGAGTAGACTTGAAATTCTTGTTGAAAGTATTACCTCTCCAGCCCACAGTTTGTCGTGGTCGGTCAGTTACCTACTATGATTTATATTATCAGAAGTCTGTTACTTTTGAAAGCTAATGTTTCAGGTCTTGATTATCTCCTATCAGCCAAGACTGCCGTAGGTTGCATTGCATAGTCTTCACTGCAAGTATGTAAATTAAGTCTCTCATTTCACATCTACTGGAGCAGCAAACTACACAGCCAACTCTCTGTCAAACCTTGACAAAGACAAATGATGTTTTGGTCAATTTAAATTAAAAATTATTGAGTATGTCAAAACAAAACCTCTGCTATTTATATCTATGTTAACTAAATGAGAAAAAATTCTTGTACATTATGCTAGTGTACAGCCATAGACCCTACAGAGAGTGTTTCCTGTAGGGTCAGTCAAAATAAAGTACACTGTAGTATATTCTGTCTATCGCTTCCTTGAATTTTACAGGTACTGCTACATGCCAGCCATGGTAACTCTACCTGAGTTGTGCTGCAGTTTAAAAAGTACTTGTCAAAGATGCTGTCAAACAAATGCTAACAGAATCTAATCTTGTAGTGTGCTTCGTGAAAAGTCGGCTCATTTCTTGGGTAAAACTAGAAATGCAAATCAGCTTGGTGTGTGAACTGTAGTTCAGTTTAGGTACAGCATTCATGATTGGGTTGTAATGAACGGAATAATGCAAGGTTGGGTGAAGTAAGATCGATGAAGACAGCGCCATCTCCCTTGGGTGGTAATGTGGACAGTCTTGTTGTACCGAGATATTTGTATAGACTACAGTTTGTGTGTTTTTCCATTGAGCTGGAAATTGTGGTATACAGATAGTCTTTGCTCATCAGGCAAGTACTAGGTATCAAATTTCATTCTAATCACCTCATAAAGAGGAATACCTTTACCGCAATAGAAATAGTGATTTGCATACAGATAACGTCTCTGCTGTTTCTTTGTTTTGGAATACCCTGTGTGACTTGTAAGGCAGTGTGACTGGGGCACTTATGAAGATGAATAGCATCTGACATCAATTTTCATGAAAAGTGATGATTTTCTTCATTTGAAAATAGATTGCTTGTCAAGAAAATAAGATAAAATGTGGGATAACTGAAAAAGGACGAATTAATTACCAGGAAATTTTGTGTTTTAAGTTTTGGAGCAACTTGATGATGTCAGCTTCAGAAAGTGAGTGACTCAAAACATAAAATGACATTTCTGTGGTTCTCCATGTATTTCATCTATTTGTTTATTTTCTTCATAAATGAATATGAGAAAAGAGTTATTGATTTTCTTGCATGTTAGAGAAATCTGGTAAGTCATAGGTATGACACAAGATACAGAGAGGGCAAAAGTGTATTCAAACAGAGGTATGACAAGGGTACTTAGATGGCAAAAATCTGGTAAGTCTGATGTATGTCACAGAGTACTGAATAGGCACTCTGATCATTTCTGAAACATGAAACTTTGATTTTTTTCATGCAAAACAGACAGGTGTAGATGCGTTAGATCGGCATCATGCACTCACAGGAAATGACTCCTCTCCGATGACAACAGGTAAATTGTGTTGCACTTCCATCTGTCCGATGTTTAGCAGTACGATGACATCATCAGGAAATCATCATTTACATTTTTAATGAAGACTAACCACAAATCTTACAAATGGATATCTCTCCTGTATTTGTAACAGGTATGCCATCACTGTTTGGTATTTTGATAGCGTGGAAAGACAACAAGCTAAAAAGGAAAGCCTCAAAGAGGGTAGGTTCACCTCATACATTTTCTGTTTAGGGTATAGTTTTGTCCTCCGTTGTTTCACCGTACCCATCACATACACAACGTAATCTCTTTGATATGTTCTGTAGCTTTAATGGTAGATAATTGAAGTCATGGGCAAACTATTTTTTTCTGAGGTCTGGGTACTACATAAATGGTTTGGGAACACTCTGTACCGTTTCTGTTGTCTCCTAATGTTGATATTCAAAAGGGAACCCCAGTACCATGACAGAGAAACCCCAGTACCATGATAGAGAAACCCCAGTACCACGACAGGGCAACCCCACTACCATGACAGGGGAACCCCAGTATCATGACAGAGAAACCCCAGTACCATGACAGGGCAACCCCAGTACCATGACAGGGCAACCCCAGTACCATGACAGGGGAACCCCAGTACCATGACAGAGGAACCCCAGTACCATGACAGGGCAACCCCAGTACCATGCCAGGGGAACCCCAGTACCATGACAGGGAACCCCAGTACCATGACAGGGCAACCCCAGTACCATGACAGGGCAACCCCAGTACCATGACAGGGCAACCCCAGTACCATGACAGAGGAACCCCAGTACCATGACAGGGCAACCCCAGTACCATGACAGAGCAACCCCAGTACCATGACAGGGCAACCCCAGTACCATGACAGGGCAACCCCAGTACCATGACAGGGCAACCCCAGTACCATGACAGGGCAACCCCAGTACCATGACAGGGGAACCCCAGTACCATGACAGGGGAACCCCAGTACCATGACAGGGGAACCCCAGTACCATGACAGAGAAACCCCAGTACCATGACAGGGCAACCCCAGTACCATGACAGGGCAACCCCAGTACCATGACAGGGCAACCCCAGTACCATGACAGGGCAACCCCAGTACCATGACAGGGCAACCCCAGTACCATGACAGAGCAACCCCAGTACCATGACAGGGCAACCCCAGTACCATGACAGGGCAACCCCAGTACCATGACAGGGCAACCCCAGTACCATGACAGGGCAACCCCAGTACCATGACAGGGCAACCCCAGTACCATGACAGGGCAACCCCAGTACCATGACAGGGCAACCCCAGTACCATGACAGAGGAACCCCAGTACCATGACAGGGCAACCCCAGTACCATGACAGGGCAACCCCAGTACCATGACAGGGCAACCCCAGTACCATGACAGGGAACCCCAGTACCATGACAGGGCAACCCCAGTACCATGACAGGGCAACCCCAGTACCATGACAGGGCAACCCCAGTACCATGACAGGGCAACCCCAGTACCATGACAGGGCAACCCCACTACCATGACGGCAACCCCAGTACCATGACAGGGCAACCCCAGTACCATGACAGGGCAACCCCAGTACCATGACAGGGCAACCCCAGTACCATGACAGGGCAACCCCAGTACCATGACAGGGCAACCCCAGTACCATGACAGAGGAACCCCAGTACCATGACAGAGGAACCCCAGTACCATGACAGAGGAACCCCAGTACCATGACAGAGGAACCCCAGTACCATGACAGGGCAACCCCAGTACCATGACAGGGCAACCCCAGTACCATGACAGAGGAACCCCAGTACCATGACAGGCAACCCCAGTACCATGACAGGGAACCCCAGTACCATGACAGGGCAACCCCAGTACCATGACAGGGCAACCCCAGTACCATGACAGGGCAACCCCAGTACCATGACAGGGCAACCCCAGTACCATGACAGGGCACCCCAGTACCATGACAGGGCAACCCCAGTACCATGACAGGGCAACCCCAGTACCATGACAGGGCAACCCCAGTACCATGACAGGGCAACCCCAGTACCATGACAGGGCAACCCCAGTACCATGACAGGGCAACCCCAGTACCATGACAGGGCAACCCCAGTACCATGACAGGGCAACCCCAGTACCATGACAGAGGAACCCCAGTACCATGACAGGGCAACCCCAGTACCATGACAGGGCAACCCCAGTACCATGACAGGGCAACCCCAGTACCATGACAGGGCAACCCCACTACCATGACAGGGCAACCCCAGTACCATGACAGAGGAACCCCAGTACCATGACAGAGGAACCCCAGTACCATGACAGAGGCAACCCCAGTACCATGACAGAGAAACCCCAGTACCATGACAGGCAACCCCACTACCATGACAGAGGAACCCCTGTACCATGATAGAGGAACCCCAGTACCATGACAGGGCAACCCCAGTACCATGACAGGGCAACCCCAGTACCATGACAGGGCAACCCCACTACCATGACAGGGCAACCCCACTACCATGACAGGGCAACCCCACTACCATGACAGGGCAACCCCAGTACCATGACAGGGCAACCCCAGTACCATGACAGCAACCCCAGTACCATGACAGGGCAACCCCACTACCATGACAGGGCAACCCCACTACCATGACAGGGCAACCCCACTACCATGACAGGGCAACCCCAGTACCATGACAGGGCAACCCCAGTACCATGACAGGGCAACCCCAGTACCATGACAGGGCAACCCCAGTACCATGACAGGGCAACCCCAGTACCATGACAGGGCAACCCCACTACCATGACAGAGGAACCCCAGTACCATGACAGGGCAACCCCAGTACCATGACAGGGCAACCCCAGTACCATGACAGGGCAACCCCACTACCATGACAGAGCAACCCCACTACCATGACAGGGCAACCCCACTACCATGACAGGGCAACCCCACTACCATGACAGGGCAACCCTGGTAAAATTTACTTTAATATCCTCTCAATAAAAACACTGAATTACTTCATAATTACATGTGCTAGATGTGTAACATGCCTTGGTGGTTGGCTGTCAAGATGTGGGCCTTCAGTGAAAAAAATCTGCAGAATTATGAGCATAGAAACATTCTCATCTCAACTGTGTCTTCATCCACGATCCAAATTGTAAAATTCCAAGAGAATGCCTCTTTTAAAGATTACTACATGACCTGGGAAAGAGATATAATACTCAGGTGAATTATAGTGAATAACTGTCTTCCAATCTGATATTAGGTATTACTCTGATGTCAATCTGGATGGAACGATGCAAATAGCAATAACATCCTCTAGCCATTGTAAATACACTAATACCAATTAAACAAACTTTCTAGAGTATTATTGTTAATTTAAAGATCATTGAAGAGAACCAACAAGTATGAATATTTATCAATTCTGTTATGTTACACCGGACACTGTACTAAAGCTAAATTTATCTCAAGTGTCATTATCCTCCATTAAAATGCAAATAAACAATCAATTTATAGTGCCAAGTTTTATTGAAAAAATAATAATTTCATAAATTATGTAAGAGTAATTAGCCAGTCTTCATTATTCTACTGCCATTTAACAAGTATTTTTAATAATAAATCCGCTAGGGTACTTAATCCATTATACCTATGAGACAGATCAGGTATGTTAGTATTGCTCCTTTGGGTGTCATTAACCATTCATTCTCACACTATCATCAGCTTTAGTGAGCTCTTTCAAAATTCATGTACTCCAATACACCAAATGATTGCAATATGTCATGGTCTTTGGTCACCCAGAAATGAAATTCTGTCTCCATGCAAACTACCATTGTTACAATTGTGCAGCATTATCATGTTTTAAGTGTACACACAAGACTAATAACATGGTGGGGTTCATGCGTGCTACACGCTTTCTCCTACAGAAACTTAGGAGGGCAAAATAACCCACAAACAACTTCTGTCCAAACGCAGTTTTTGGAGGCAGACTTGTGATTTTCCGGTATTATTGCGTCAATCTTGTGAATGGCTGAAAACAAGACTTTGTCACTAAATCTGCAGAATTTTGTATAATTTTGACTACAGAAGTTATTACAGAGACAAAAGTTTGTTAACAATCCAGATGTGTGATTTTGTAGAGATGCAAAATCAACTGAAAAGGCTCTGAGTGAAAGACCTACTTGCACAAACAATATTCTAAAACTCCTCTTTAAGATACAGCTTTCACATAACTTGATGAGTTGAATAGGAACATCTCCAGTCTTTTAATAATGGACATTGCCTGATATTTGGAGTGCTTTTAATGATATCGAAGATGAATTTTATTACAAATTTGACAATACAATGTTTTCTGATTCATCACTGCTGCAAAAACTAAATCATTAAAAATAGAATTTTTAATTTTCTTGCCAAGGTCACTGAAAAAAAAACAACTTATATCTGTTTCAGTCGTTTTTTTCACGTGAACAATATTCACTTTGAGTAATTCTCCTATAGAATACAAGACTCATATGAATAATGTATTTGAATTGACACAATATTGGGTGTAAATGCTTTCATCCGGTAAGTATTCAAAGGATGCCGAACCTCTTGGTGGTGATCAAAATTTCTGCACAAGCAAATTCAGTTGCCCATGGATGGCTTTACGGCCGTACAAATGAATACAATGATGTACTTCAGTTATTTTCCCAAGAAGTTTTAGATGATATCCCAGTGGACTGATGTGATAAAAAGTCAAAAGAAAAGGAACCTATTCACAAGACTCCAAAAATATGAAAATTTTATCAGCTTATATTTTTAATTAAGGTTTCATGTAAAAAACCAAAATAACTTAGCATGGAATTCTGGAATGTACTAGAACAGCCCTGGTATATGCTGTATTGCTAATCTCCGGTCTGGTAGACTTTGAAATTTGACGCCTTACTATGAAATGTTTAAATCAGAGAAATATTAAAGACATCAACCTGTTATGGCAGAATACACTCTGTGAATCATTAAGTTACAAGCAAATATTTTGAAACTTCATGTCCTTTTTGTGTCCATGGGAAATTGCTAGTTTATACTTTGGTAATATCAGGTTCAAAGGTGAGGGCAAACCTACAATATTGTGTTTCTGAATCTGAAAATGATGCTAAATCAAAGACAATATCAGACCATCTACTCAGTAATTTGTTCAAATAGACTAATTTTGTCATTGATATTTTAGCATCCTGGACATAGCAAACACTGCTATTATGCAGCATACATACATTTTGGTTGTGATCTTGATAATTACCTGTGTTTTTGGTGTAATATGAAGTTCATTATATTTGAACATTTGGTCTGGCACCAGAAGGTTGCAGGACCACAAGTTATATTGTTGAATTTAAAAATAATTCTGATGCTGATTCTGGTGAATTTCAAAAGGTTGGTGATAGTAATTTTGTTCTCAGTTTGTCAGTCAAATCTGAATTTGATCCTTTTCTGCAGACTCTACATGTAACCTTGTAAGATCTAAATCCTAGGCAAATAGCATGTCCTTGTTGGACTACAGTTTCTGTTCTAATATTCCATATGATACCCACAGGACTTCTTTCCATCCTATTTTCCAGATGTTGCCAGGCTACAAGAACGCGTGAAGGAGATGGAATTGGTCAGAGACAGAGAGGCACGCAAGTTACAGGAACAAGAGAGGAAAAACAAAATGTTACAAACTGATAGACTGAAGAAAATTGTTAGTTCTAAACCACATTATAAAATTGACACTTATACAGAGGAGGAATTACTGGTAAGACGTATTTGATTATTTTCCACTTGCTGTGAATTCATTTTCAACTTACTCATATGTCCTTGTACTCACTGATGGCATCACTTAACACAGACCATAGCAGCCCTTTTGATATATTTGAGGTAGTTTACTTATCTTATACAAACTTTGTATGGGATTCTTGAATTCATTTTGGACTATTAAAGGGGAAGTTCACGAAGGCTGATTTTTACATATTTGCTAGCTTTTGGGTCACTTATTCCAGAAAAGCCGTTTTCGCCACCTATAACTTGGGTGATTTTTTACAAAAATTGATAAAAATAGTTGATGAAATTGCATTTTAGGGCTTCATCAACTCACTGTATTTTGAATCATGGGAAAAAAGCACCAAACTTGGCAATTTTCATCATGTGAAATGGCAGGGACCATCTTCCAATGGGTATGGCATTGTCCACTCACCCATGTTCACACCAGGCTGTGTGTATTTGCATAATAGTAAGTTGATGAAGCCCTAAAATGCAACTTCCGCCACTAGTTTTACCCGTTTTTGTAAAAAATCACGCAAGTTATATAAGTGGCGAAAACAGCTTTTCTGGAATAAGTGACCCCAAAACTAGCACATATGTAAAAATCAGCCTTGGTGAACTTCCTCTCTATGGAAAGAAATATAATATTCCTTTGAACAAAGTATAGAGTATAAAGAATAACTAACATTGTATCCAAACTTAATCCTGAATCCAGTCACACTTCATTAAAAAGCTGCCGTGCCACTATGTTAAATGAACTTCACCATTGATTCAAATGTCCAACAAAAATGAGGTTTACACATGACTGGTCTGATTTGCAACTGTTTGGATTTTCTGAAATTAACTTCCAGTGAATACATTTTACTCAATCTCAAAAATTAAACATGAACAAAGGATAAAGAGTATGCAATAAACAGTGTATGAATATCAGTCATTGGCAATTAATTATTAATTATTATGAGATGTACAATACTAATGAATAGTTTGGATCTGTGAATATTGTTGCTTCACTAGATGACAGTGGAAATCTTATTGCATTGACAAAGTACAATAGATCTTGACATTCTTGAATTTCCACCATCTAGGTGTCCTGCTGTGTAAAATAGACAAAGAGCTATGTTTGATTGAAATTTAACTAACTATAGACTTTGATAAATTAGGATTATAATTAACAATTTCCAAATGCAAATAAAGCAGAAACATTGATGTAAGAGATAAAGTTATTGCATTATTTATAAATTCTCACATGTCTGCGTTTACAAAAAGATTAATTACTCTATTTCATCCAAAACAACTTTAGGTCAAAGTACATGGTGTGTTAATTATATTTAATAATAGTACAAAAAAGTTTGTGAACTTAGAACTAAGGTCATAGGTCAAAGGTTAAGGTAAAAAGTCTGTTAACATGTTGAAATAAGTCCAGCTGTTGTTGACTCCCTTTGATGGCTTTATTGATATAACAAAAATAATAATTTTGGCTTGATATCATTAAATATTTAAAGATTTTTTTCTGAAGAGATGTTGATTGGCACTAGAGAAGTGACAAAATCCCATTAACTTTAATTTTGTGGCGCAGACTTTTCCTAATGACCGGCTGAAGGACACTATTACTGCCATAGCAACCAGTCTGGCTTTGCACACAGCTGTTGTCTGGCTTGACCATTGTTTTTGAGTTTTAGTAGCTGTGATTAATTTAAAGAAAACATGTTGTCCATGGGAGAGATTTTTAAGAGAATAACTTCTTGATACTTTCAATGAATCGGTCGTCCAAAACTACAACAACCAAATCCTCACCCAATCAAATCAAGTTGTAAAAAAGAAATTCTGCAGCGCTTTGACAATTAAACAATATAGATTTCTTGAGATAGGGCATGTCTTTAATTATTTAATAAAATACTTGTCCATTCATCGTTCATAAGAAAATGGAACTTACCTATATCTCTTGATGAAATTATCACTGTGCAGTTTACATAATAATACTATGATGGTTTGATCATTTCCACTTCCAATGTTTTCATTTCACTGTATTTGTTGTAATCTTATTTTCTTTTTCCCCATGCCTTTTACATCGCTTCAACTCTTTAGCGCTGGTTTCACTGTCGTCTCTCTGCTGTTTATTCATACCCTATTTCAATAGCACTGTCAAGTTTATTTTTCCACAGAACAAATACCAATCTGAGAATTTGACATGTTTTTTCAATTTGGACACAATTGAGCAGAACTTGCAGAGCATATATCATCTGTCTGTTTGCATTCTATGCAAGTGTAGCTAACCTTTTTACAAGCTTTGCTGTTCTTTGTCAAATATACGCATATCAAATTTCACTGTAAACATTCTGACATTTTATCATCAAAATGACATCAAAGCATTGGTGTAATTATCAATTGTACTTTAAAGACATGCTCTATCTCTGCATCACAAACGAACGTGAATCTTCTATTTCCTGTGATAAATTTTACAGAAAAGAATTACATAGTTTGTTCCCATTTCTATTAAACAATGTCATTAATGTGTTTCTTCACTGTGACATTTTGACACTTCACACTCTGGTGCTAATTAGAAAAAATAAAATAATTCATATCTCTAGTCTTCTATACATCAACGCAATGAGAACAGATGTCCCCACATTTTCACTATTTACTGATAAACAGATGGACAAACATGCATACATGCACACATGTATGTGTAAATGTACATGCATTTAAATGTGTCAAAACATACACCTGCATATACAAATACATATTAAACCAGTACATACACGATACACACAACCCAAACAGATGTAAGATTATCCTAACAGAATAGCTCCCATTGTGTGTTTCACTCACAGCTCACATTGGAGCAAAACTGCGCCAAAATCTGCATCTATATTTCATTCTTTCATGTGTTCCATTTTATTATTCTTTTTTACATGTGGAAATGACACATTCCATCCAGCAAATTAGCTTTCAAAGTGTAACATTCCTGTAACTGAACAGGCAGGTTGCTTTTATTTAAAATTTACGGGGACAATACTTGGTGTAAAGTGTGTTTTCTTGTACCGTGTTGACATCTACTGTGTTACTGTTCCTAGCAAATATTTCTCTAATATCTATTTTCAGCTGTTAGAACAGTTGATACGTGACAGCTCAGATCCCATGGCTTCTCTTGAAGAGTATGGATTTCCTGAACCTGAGAGAGAAAGTTTACTTTCTCATCTCAAGGACCGAATAGAATCCAAGAGTTTCAAATACCAGTATTAATGAGAATTTTGGTAAGCAATGGGCAGTAAATTGAAATGGTTTCTTTAATAGATTGTTGTATTTAGAAGGAAAATGAAATCAGTAGCTCAGTTTATGCACAGTCTTGGCATACCAACTGACTCCTTTCCATATCAGCGAAAATCCTAATTTCATTTTGCTGTCACTTTGTTGGCTGAGCAATTCAAGAAAGAGATGTTTAATCCTTTTCCTGCAAAGTTCATGTTTCACCATCAGGTCAAGTTGGTTAACTAATGAAGCAAAACATGTCCCATATGGTGCATTTTAACAAAGACTTGAAGATTTGAAGGTCCTTGAGGACAGAGATACTGTAAACATAATTTTTACAGACTAAAGCTGCTATAACACACCAAGCCAAGTTGGTGAAGATACGTATGGTTTTGGCTCAGTACCGCTTTTTACTGACTTGGCAGATGGGGAAGTGATACTGTCTGGCAGGGAAAGGATTATCCCTTTCATCACCATGGTTTTGCCTGGTTGTTTGCAATTAGTGAAACTCATTGCAGAGAGTTGGGATGAAGGGTCAAAGGTCATCTCAGTCTAGAAATATGCAGTGTTGCCTTTAATTATAGTGTTGCATAAATATTGCATGTGATTGCGTGACTCATTTTAATAGGTTTTAATAAATCATGCACTGTTATTTTCTGGCTCTTTCATCAGCGTTTGTTTATTATTCTTGCAGATAAGTCGTACAGATGTTGTACAGCAAGTATTGTGTCAAACACTCAACCAGAAGAACTATACATAAGTGTTTAAGTCATCAATGCCATTTATGACAAGGCAAAAGGACAGGTTTTATGCATATCTTTATTGTTACTACTGTTCCATATGCCAGTCGAACATGAATGACGTATGGTAGTTGCAGTGTAATGGTTTATTGTAATATGTAGCTTTCATTTTGTTTCTGATCGTTGTCGGTGTCTTGAAAGGGACGATAGCTATAAAGTGTGATATTTTCGAAGCACTGTTTTCATTTTGTACAACATTGGCAGTTGTTGTTGTACTAAGTACAATGATGTATTGCTTCACCATGTATGAATGGCCATACTTGCTGTTCTTGATGCGGAGATTCAAGTCTAGACAGCACATGGATAACATATACACCAGTATGCATGTAGACCACCGTACCTATTGTCTACATACTGGTCAAATCATCCAACTCCAATAAGTACAGCTAAAATGATGTTTGTTAGACAATTTCTGAAGACATCAAACTTTGCAGCTACTCTCCCTCTATAATTTACATCATGATGGGTGTGATTTGTGAGCCACTTTGATGCACCACTTGATCAGAGTGTATTCCCTTGACTCAAGATAAGGTTCACCTTGTACATGAATTAGTGTAGAGCTAACTCAAGGAAATTTCATGAAAATCCTAAATTTACTCAGAGTTTCAAAATCTTGAAAGTTAGAGGTACAATAATCGCACTTTTGTTTTTGTTACATTTGAGATTTAAATCTTTTGAGTAGATGCGTCTTTGATGTTGCAATGTCAGTAATTTTACACACTCCCTGAAACATAGTATTTTATTTTATTCTGTGTTCTGGTTATTTTTAATTCATGTTTAATAAGCATGAGTGTTATTTCAATTTTTGAAAATTATTGTTACTCTATATTTTGTGTGTACTTTTGTTGGCATGTAATGCAGTAATTATATTTTAGTTTTCTGCTCTGAGATCTTCTGTCTTGAAAGGCAGTACAACCCTGCACTGAACAAATTGCAAGCTGAAGCTAGTGAAAAGGTTACATTGTCTCCATTAAAGGTACTCAGTCTCTGCAAATTTGTATATTTCCATATATGGTAAAGTGACTGGCTTCCTTTAATCAGTATTTAGTGAAACAGGTCAAAAGAACAATTGAGAAGAAAGTAGTAACAATATCATGACTTGAAATATTTGACGTTCGATTCCCCACAAGGTGATGATTTCTGGTTAATCTGCACTTTTGGTGACTTTTCATGCCCCTCACAGTAAAACAATGGTCCGTTTGTGCAACTTAAAGGGAGGCAGTAGTTGGAACTCTGCTCAAAGGTTGCCAGAGACCCTTACGACAGATGTAAACACTGTTTGTAGGGTGCGTTGGAGATTGATGAAAGTTAAACATGTTTGTTAACAATGAATATTGCAAAATTTAAATGTTGCAGCTATGTCGACATGATGCATCTAGGTATTATGCATGAAATACATTGTTTGTAAACAAGAAAGTCACACATGCACAGTTCCGACGACACCCTCCCTTTTAATATGTCAAATGGATAATGTATTGTACAGTTCCTTGAATTGTAAAAAACAACAATGTTTAACCTAATTTAATGAATGCCTGATAGATGAATAGTAATCTTGTTATTTTTATTTTCAAAGATGTCAATCTTGGCAGCTGTGTTTTCATCAGTTGTAATTTGCTTGTCAGACAGGAAGCTATTCTTTACCATTAGAATTTGAAATAGCTGCATTCATTACTTAAGACATCAGTGTGTTCATTACATCCTGCTGTGAGCTTGCAACTCAATAATGTTCTGAAGATTGTATGTTTCATTTGAAAGTCTGAGCACTAGATTACATTCCTATCTGACAAATCTTACCAGTCTGATGGAGTTCAGTGACCCTGTGTTCAGCCATGTTATGAAAATGATCCAGACTTTTTATTTATATATTTATATTATTTTCAACAAGTAAACATTTCATGTGACACATTTCAAACATTGAACGATGAAAGGTCATTTTGTCTTGAAATCATGGAAAGGTGTCCTATGGGAGTAAAACTGCACGATTTCTTCCAGTATCTCATGTCCCAAAGACGGCAAATGGAAAATGGAAATTTTACGTAATATATTTAGAAAGAAATGTTATAGGATGTACCAAGACTGGCCTCAGTCACTTTTTTTTTTCTGAGCAGCAGTTGCTAGCTGGCCAAGATGATCAACGATCAACACGCCAGCCTAGCACTGACGCCATAGCCTGCTGAAGTTTGTTCCTTCAGTTTACTCTGTTTTGATATTTATATGACCACAGATTTGGATCAAGGTTAGATGTACCCTGGTATCAAAGGAATACTGCCAACAGTGTCTCTGAGGCTGCTTTGCTATAAATCCAGGTTTCCATTTCATTTCAACTCACAAAGATGCCAGGCATGGGTTTGTCGTCTTTTGACTGGCAGTTTACAGTGACTCATAAGGTTGTATCTGATTGGTAGTCTGCCATTATTTACAGCAACTTAGGGAGGTTGTATCTGATTGGTAGTTTGTCATTATTTACAGCAACTTAGGGAGTCTGGAACTCTATTCTCTACCTGATTGGCTATTTGGAAATGGTTCAATAAGAAGAATCAGTTTCAGCCAGCCAATGGCCTTCTGAGACGCTGCACTTTAGACCTCTTTTGATGTTTTTCACTGATTGTAGAACACGTAGGTTTTGTCAGCACAAAATCATTATGTACACTCTACCAGTACATGCATCAGATTATGGACCTTTTACACTTTAATTGCGATGTAAGTTGCCATGGTGTTTTATCCCAGGCAACCTTTCACAACCATGACTTGATCCAATCCTATTGTTTCAGTAGCGAGTGTGCAGCAGTTTACAGGGCATTTGGTGTGTATAGGTTGAGAGACAAACTGTTGCTATTTATTGAAGGACAAAGTCAATGTGGTTCAATGAACAAAGTGAAATGAACATGATTTCACTCAAGGAGACTAGCCATGTTGAAACAAGTAATTGGTATGTCTCCAATAAAGTCATCTCAAAGCAAAAGTCATACATTGGCTACATGCTTCTTTATGAAAACAGTGACATTACTAAAAATCCCTTGATTCTTACCCCTTTTCTGCTTTCAGTTGTTTTGAATAATTTTGGAATTATTCTTTCCAGTTCATGTTGATGAAAGAAGAAAGAATGGTTATCAGATCAAAATAAAAATACCATTTGTATCTGATAACATGCACCTATCAAACGGGGTAGACTGGGTTTGAATTTATATTTTCTTGTTTGTCAATTATGACATAAAGTATTGCCACATTGCTTTTGAAAATGCCCGCACTGAAAAGGTTATTGTTGCTATAATTAGTAGATTTATTCAAAGATAGAAAGTTTTGGTTACAGAATTCATTACAGAATTTCTGCTTCTGTTACACACTGCAAATCAAGAATATGAACAGTGACACGCATACCTAGCTGTTCGGGTCATTGAGTGTCGTCTTATCTCAGTTGGTTTGATTTTGCCAAATCTTGTCAATTGATCTACATGCACTTGTTGCCATTTAGATGTGTTGTTTCAAGTTAGATGTACTTGCCTGTACTTGTGCCTTAGATATGTTCAAACATTATAAATCGGTTATAAGTTCTGATAGACATCTGGGAAATATCACGCTAGTTCTCAGAAGATGAGTTTCTTGGTGAAGTTTGTGAATGTTTGATTAATTTTGTCAAATTGCTTGAAAAAATATTTTTGTTACCTTGATCAACATGTATTTAAGAGGAAATTACTAAAATGTGATATTATCGAAAATTATATTTTAAATCTGAACTTATTAAAAATCTATTTCTTGTGTTTTAACTTTTGAATTAAAAACATTCAGTTATTTCAAGGATAGTATCTTGTTTGTTGTTATTTGTTTGATAATTATGATAAATCTCTGTGCTGTGTGAATCAATGGTGAAATTCTTTATGCATTTGTAAGGTGCAAATGGAATTCTTTGGCTGTGCTGTAGAAAGGATGGTATTGTCATTTATGATGAATGACGCTTTGTTATTATTACATGGCTGTGTGTTTCGTATGTGTTTATGTCTGTAAGAAGGAGTCACAACTAGAATAGGACAGAATACAGATGTGTATTGTTGTCTGATGGATTTGGTGCTGTCAGATCTTCGTGTGTGTATTGAGAATTGTAATATTCACACATATTTCTTATTGGCAAAGACATAATTCATCATCTAATTTGACGTTGACTTGACAGGTTTACTTCTTGCTCTCTGTGTGTACAGAGTGTCAATAAAGTATATATTTATTGGTGATAAGCAATGCTATCAGGTGGTATGCCTGTTTTGTGGAGGGACCGTGTGTGGAAATGATAAACAGACCTTTGCTGAGACGCCATGATCCATGGTGATCCAAGGAGTGGAATTCATTATACAGCAGCTGGGAATTGATTGACATGTATTTACATAAATTCTGATGCATTTGGAAATTCATATTTAACCTTTCATCTATGTTGACAGGTCAATAGCTGTAACTTTTTTCACTATTTTTGCTTTTATGTCAATGTTAGTGTCTTTTTCTACTCCACATGTTGAAACACCTATTTAGCAGGTCAACACAGAGTCTCCACAATGTAAAATGCAAGGTTATTGTTTATGTTTGAATTCTAGTCCGGACCAGAATTCTCTTGTCAACAATAATAACAATGCAAACTGTACATACACAAGCCGAGTTGACAAGCTCAATACTGTGTGTCTCAACATGCTTTTGGCAGTAGAACAAGAAACTGTAGTTGACATTAGAAACAAAAAAAGTATAGAGAAAAATAATCAAAAGGTACAATGACAGGTTATTTAAATCATTAATTTCAGTTTACATCAAAAAAGGTCAACGCTCACACAAACTGTCCTTGTTTCAGCCTTCTCGCTCTGCCAAGTCAGAGATCAGAAAGTTTCCATTTATCCCCAGTCTACGATTGGGCACAATGCAATGAAACTCCCATGAATATATATTTTCCACAATCTACAATTTAAACATCAGTGTGTGTTCCGTCTGCCTTCATTTTTCAAGTTTTGTTTGAAGGGACAATAGCTGTAACCACTGATAGTATTTTTAATAGAAGCAATAGGAGCAACACAAGGTGGTTTTTATTTGTCTTCCTAAATTACATCGAAGTAGAAGTCTCGGCCTCGCCAAAACGAAATATTGTGTACGATTGCTTACATTACTGTCAACAAATGAATTTTAGTCCAGACAACAATTCAATTATCATAACGATGAGTATTAGACCCGTACAGGAGTGATTGACAAGTCGAACACGATTCATGACGATTGAAGGAGTTGAAAAGGAAAGTGCATTTTACAAAGCGAACAACACAAATGGAGAAAACTACATCAAAGTTGCAGCGTATGGAGGTTTAATTCTTTTAATTTTGAATATCATAGTTTTTATAATCTATCTGGGTCATGAGCGATATGTGTTTTCTGTATTTTGTTTAAGTTTGTCACAGGGCATCGTGTCTATTGATCTATATCCAATAAATAATTTTAAGTAGCTACATCGTCACAAATATCTCGCATACATATATATGTAGGGACATACATAATTTATTGAAACTCCTCCATATTTATTAACTGTCTTGGTTAAAGTTCTCCATTTATTCATTTAAGCTTATCTATCTCTCTATCAGCAACATCATACCCTCATCCTCCATAACATTCATCAACCCTCTCCCCGCTCCCCTTTCCATTTATCCACCGCCCTATCGTGTTATCTCTAAGCTTACCAGTCCACCATTGTATTGAACGATGGCGCCACAAATGTTCTGCATGGATTTCGCCCTCTTCCGTATCCCCGTGTTTGCAGTAAGAATGCTATGCCTCTTTTCGAGAAGTTGCCATTTTTCAATGGCCCCTGAGTGATGAGTTCGTTTTCTGTCGACTACCTGGATGACGTCACGGCCGTACAGATAGCCCAAGGCTATACTGGTGAACAATTAAAATATAATGACAATTAAAACATAGTGAATAATGACTCAATACACCGTTCTATCAACGTCAGTAAATTGCCTCATTTCCGTTTAAATGTCGCAAAACAATGAAAGCTTTGTTTTGATATTTATAAAACAGGAAACAATTTGAGTTGATGTCTCTCTGTATATTTATGTAGTCTTCACAACAATTTCATCGAGCTCACTAACAAAACAAGGTTCTCAATTTCATTAATGATATTTTGCTCAAATTACCGTCTTTTTCATATTTTTTCGCATGAACGGCTTGTGATAGTGTTGATAAATTTCACAATCAATTTCCTAAAGTACCGATTGATTACCTGCTCTGATGCGACGACATCGGATGTGGGATACCCTCGGAGTTCATGGGGTCCAACACCTCTATTCGGGGCACATTCTTCGACTTAAGGATGAATGCTGTATGCGAGTTGGAATTCGATTTCCATGCCATTGGAGATGTCGGCATGTTTCAACGTGTGTACACCGTCAAATATTAGCTCGTGAGCAGTCGCCAGGTGGTTCAATCCTGTGTAGACGTAGCTTATCTTACCTTTACGAGTCTGTCCTATTATATGTCCGCGTTGTCCACAGCTTAATATTACACAAAACGACATAGTAACACTCCTCTATGATTGCACAAATCAAACAGTTATCAGATATGTCATTAAGTTTACATGTCAATCACGCTCCAGGGTGTCGTAATTTTGTTATAATTAATTTGTTCACACACGACAAGACAGACTACAATTTATTACGACCGATCACAATTCACTGTTACCTGCTATTTTTACTGTGTTAACTATTGTCCAATACCAATCTTACCATTAACTTTAGTTTATATCGTATGTGACTGCTCCTGATGTCTTTTCCCCTAAACTTTGTTTCCTTTCTCCTTCCTTTCTTGTTGACAAAAGACACATAGCTGTATCGCTGACATCTCCATGATTTCATTTAAGCTTATCAGACGCAAGTTCACGTCTTCGTGAGCTTCACGAGATGTGTCGCACCATTCAACCTAGGATAGCTCTATCTTCGTCAAAGACTTATCTTCCTGGGGCACTATGATTTGAAATAAAATTCGCCTAAAAATGAAAAAAGTCGATGTTAGAAAATATGTTGTGCGTGGAAGATATTATTGAGAAATGTGACATCGGACTGATCGTGTTGAGCTACAAAACAACAACAACAACAACAATGATAATAATAATAATTCGAAAAGAAATGTGCCTTGGCAATGCATAAAAAGATACATAAAAATGCAGTATAGAAGCATCTGACAACACAGACCAATAACAATGGCCGAAGACAAATTACATTTCGATATGACAGTTTTGAACTGCTCTAGGATAAAAACTGTTTTAAAACGATTTGTTCTACACTTAAAAAAATATTTAATCTTTCCCAGACTGAAGAAGCTGGGAAAGATGATGGGCCGGATGAAAACTATCAGCGATGATTTTGTGCGATTAGCGCACCAGTCGCACAAACTAAAAGATTCAATAGATGGCTATTAATTTGGCGGCGATCTTAACTAATCCATCAACTCTTTCTTTCTTTCATTCTTTCATTCTTTCTTTCTTTCATTCTTTCATTCTTTCTTTCTTTCTTTCTTTCTTTCTTTCTTTCTTTCTTTCTTTCTTTCCCCCGTTGTGTTGCGTCATAATACCAGGCAGTAATTTAAAAAGTTAAAATGCTTTCATTATTGCTCCATAAAAATGAATCAAAACATTTTAACAGACTCCAAACTTCTTGAGTTTCCCTAAAAAATACAAAAAAGTTGTTGTGCGTTATTTCACAATTCTACTAATATCGATATCCCAACTTAAGGAATCTATAATTAATGTCGAACGTAAAAGCGATTTCTATTTGAACGAGACACTGGTTAGTTTCATACATGCATGTCACCCGACAAAGTCGTGAACAAACTCCGGTATTTGTGGATATTACCAGTGGCGTCCTACCTTTTCTGAAACTAGACGAAATGAATATTCATACATTGCTGTCTCCGGAGACTTCAAAATATTAAAATATTAGCCTTGCCAGATACTGTTGGTAGAATCGTCTTGAATTATTTTCAAGGGAGACGTTATCGTTATCGTATCGTTCTTTCTTGACCTCTGAGTCCCGACAAAGCAGCACGTCACAACTTCCATAGTCTATTACCAGAGAGTATTTGACATGTTAATTGTTCAGACGACAGTTAGTATCGTCCTTTGAAGATATCACACTATACTATTACTAATCCAGGTGTCCTCCTTTGTCGGCAACAGCTATATTATTACAGTCCCCCACATTTTTCAAAGTAAGATCAGCGACTCTTCTTCCCTCGCTGAAATTATTCCCAAAGTTCCTTCGAGCTGTTGGCCGAGCTAGAAGATGGCAGCAATACAGCTTATTTTTTAATAATAATAATAAAAGCAATCTCTGTACAGTATTTTCCAAAACGCACTATTAAGACGCACATACATAGACAACGCAGCACCAATTAAAGAATTTTCACTTTTTTCCAATCTTAGATAAAACCTGGATAGCAAAGTGCGTTGCTTGCTTTCAAAAGTCATGTTACTATTTACAAAAGTACTTGTAGTACTTTTAAAAGAGGTCTTGTGTAGAATGTGGCAGGATATCAAAGGGTTTGGCCGTGTTTTAATTTCAGTGTCAATGCATCAGCAATGCTATGCGAAGTGATAGGCATCTAATTTATTTATATCATAAGTTTAGATTAGTTTATGTTTATATTACATTTTATATATATGTATATTATTTCAGATACTGTATGAGCAAAAGACTACAAATTAACTGTACTGTGGACGGTTAAGAATATATATCTCTAATTTTCTTCTTCTTTTATCATTTAAGACTAGTTAGCCTTTCGTAAGAAAAAAATGTTTTCCCGACAAAAGATAAAATGGCAACACCGGTGTACACCGAAATCTCGCACCCCATGAGGGTGTTACCGCCGGCAGGGAGGGGAAAGGCTGCTCCTAGTCTAATGCCAAACCCCTTCTACAGGTCAATGCCTTGTAGCCCCAGCACGAGATCGTCAGACGCGCCTGGGAAACGCCTGACTATTGCACAGTGTTTAGAATTGCTCCTCTTAATTTAAATCACCCTGTGAACAGCTAAACTCTATCATCAGTTTATTTCACATTTAGCATTCGACAGGAACGTAGGACTTTTGCATAAATCTACATGGACAATCAGTTCCAAATTTAGCCAAGACCTTACACACTGCATACCTAACACCGAATTAATTTACACCTTTTAAATACAGGTGCCGCCAAAAAAAAGAGCGGACAACGAACACAGGCGGCGTTTACTCAAGTGTCTTGGTACAATAGGGGATAATTTTAATCAAGAAACTTAAACTACAAAATCTAAAAGTTACAACACACAGTAAGGGACCAAGTTCTCCCATTGTAATGCAAATACATAATGAATATGCAAAATAAACGGCTTGATTCAGGGAGAGGAACCCTTCTAACCTACACACTAAAACTATACAATAAATGACTAACTAAAATCCACCAAACCACAGGACACTTGATCGTAGGAAGTAGGGCTCAAACAGAGGGTAGACGAGTTGCAAAATGCTGAATTGAACTTGGCAGTAAGGGAAGGGAGGGGTGCACATATTTTCTAAAGGAATCTCTTTTCCAATCTCCCAGTAACTTCATTAATTTCGAAGGAATGCCACATTGCAGGGTCCATGATGCCCCCCTCGACGAAAACTATGAGTGGAATAATACTTAAAATTAGGAACCAAAGGTTGCAAAAGAGACGCCAGCCGCTTGCTGAAAGCCCCCCCCCCCCCCCCCCGAGAAGAAGGCGAGGTGAAGGAAAGGACAGGAGCACAAAGGCAGGACCATCACAAGAAGAGGGACAGGAAACAAAGGCCGCAAAAGTAGCAGCCACGGGACACAGGGGATGGCCTCTGAGATAGGGGAGCGGAAGTAGTAGCTCCCGGTCCTGACACTGGATGGTCTTTGACCATCTGATAAAAATAGCTAAACCCCATGGAAACTTCAGGAAATCCCGACGGGTTAAATGATGAGAGGAATCAAAATCTTCGACAGATAAGGGAAGGACATTTGACCTCCGCAATAGGCAAAAAAATAGGACCAGACAAACCGCCCAGAAAACAATATCGACGGGCTTAGACAGGTCTAGTTGTGAATGTAAACCGAGCAGAAGCTCTGGGGTGATGGGAAGTTTGCGATTAGCTGCAGCGCCTTTAACTCTAGCGACACCCTTCAACAAGGAACAGAGAGAGAAATTATCTACTAGGGGTTGAGAAATCCCCCCTCAAGATGAAGGAGGCGGATAATATTAAGATACTGACGTACTGATGAGGTTGACAATCGCCTAGACCAGACAAGCTGCATACCGACATACTACCCTGGGTTCAACGGGTACAGAATTGTACCCGTACTGATTGCAGAATTGTAAATAGGCTTTGCGGTGTACTTTGTAAGTTGATTTTGTCGATGTGGAAAAGGCATTACTCCTATAGAAAGCGATTTTGAAGTCGAGTTCTCTCTCCAATTCCTGAAGCTTGGGATCTGAGTGATAAGCGAGGAAAAGGCAGCATGAGACATATGAAACCGGAAAGAATTAAGAAAACTAGCATGTGTAATTTGTGACGAAAGCATAGCATGTAATCGCTGAAATTGACCTGGCTGATGCAAGCGAGAAATGGCATCTGGAATGTATATCCTTTCCCGGGATATAGATAGCCTTGATGCGAAAGTTATGACAGACTGAAATCCAGAAAAGCTCACGCAAGGCAGACATAACTATTCTATTACGAGATGTCCCTTTGTTTATGTTTGCCATGGCAACCTGACTATCTGTATAAATGTGAACAGTTGAATTTTTCCACTTTGGACCCCAACGCCTTGCGGCTAAAACAACTGATAAAACCTCCTTATGGTTAATATGCAATGGGGTGACTGCCGGCCAATCCCTTTCCCATAACGTGTATTGCCAGACATTCCTATGGAAAATTCCTGATGCTTGCGATGATGCATCTACACGTACATCCGTATATAATTGGACGGGGGTCGACAAATTTGTGAGTACCATCACAGAGTAACATATAGACAGAGTCGCAACACTTGCATGTCTTTTGTTCCATGGTCGTCTCGGTAGACTATTGGCTTTTCATATTAAAATGAGCTCCAAAGGTGTTAAACTTTTTGGAGGCTTTGTTTGTGGTTGATAATTACACGAGATTATGCGAAAAATACGACGAGATGGCATCGTACTGCCAGTCGCGTAGCAACCATAGTTACTTTGTGAGCTCTCAGGCCAGAAACACTGCTTCACGCCAATCAAAACATAACACGCCAGCAGTTTCATAAACATGTCCTTCCTTGACGCACGTGTAAAAGAGGGTATGACTGACCGTAACCATTGAGTAAAACCAGTCAGTATCGATAAAGACTTTCAAATTTGGTTCAAACACACTCATTATATATTCATAAAAATATGAGAGGAATTTTTAAAACAGTAAAAACTCATTTTCCTGAAGCTCAAAAACACTCCCGTTTTTCGCCAGCACGTCAATTCTGTTCAGCACCACACGACAACAACAACACAACTTTGCCGAACATACTTTCGCTTAACAATTGGCGAAAATCCGAAAATTACCGAAGGATTCATGGTCGGCACTCTACGGAAAAGAGAGGCTAGAGCAATTTGAGGCGAGGCGAACATGGATGGGTTACGTAACCGCTTCACGCCTTAAACAATACCTGTTGCCACTCTATCTATCTTTCTCTATGGTACCATTGAAATGTGCAAGATAATCTAGCTACCATTTTATATCAAGCATAAAATCAGAAGAAAGCAGCATTTTATGAGTAGAACGACGCTGCAAATTAAGGTTATCTAATATTCTACGGAGGAAACTTCTTCCCCCTCTGATAACGCGGCAGGCCCATGATAGCTTCCCTGCAAGGGACTTAAGCTGGTGCCGAGTAGCACGTTTTTTTGCCAACGAAAGTAAGCAGTAGCTGGCGCAACTCACTAAGCTTAGGCAGCGGTAATTGAAGAGTTAGTCTAACAGTATTGATTTCGATCCCCAAAAAGGTCAATTTTTGGGTCCCACCACCTTATTCCAAGCAATGCTGAAGCCAAGATTGCGAAGCAGCTGAAGGAAAGTGTTTAGGGCGGCAAGACAAGACTGATAATCATCTGCAACGATTAGAAAATCGTCCAAATACACAACAATTGTATTATAACTCTTGTGTGCAATAATACGGCGAACAGACTGTGTTAATCGGTGAAAAATTCCTGGGGCTTTAGTTGCTCCAAAAGGCAGGCGAGTATCGAAAAACTTTGCTCACACAATCATCGCTGTCCTCCAAACTCAGACCTCTTATTCTATTGGCTACCCTAAAATTATATATGTACATCATTAATGAGATAAAGGATGATATGAGGGTCAAAGGTCAGTGGCGACCCAAAAATATAGGTGAGCATTTTGGTCACCTACCGACCATCGTTGAATAGACATCAGCCCTCTCGTACTCTTTTACAGGATAAGATATGGCATAGCTTAGCTGCATAGGTATAAGACTGGTAAAAAGTTACTGAAAATTCTGAAAAAATAATACTTTAGGGAGTGTTCGTTTTTTTTACGGGGGGTCGATGGAACTTTAGCAACAAATGAAAAAATTTGACCCCCCCCAATTCATCAATCGTAAAATGTGACCCGCCGCCAAAAAATAATCAGATTTGATTCATAACCCTTCGCACCCTATGTCCCTGGGCTGAAAAATTAGGCCCTTCAAAAGTTTTTGCAAGAAAAAGAGTTACCCACCCCAATTTTCATGCTCCAAAAACAGCGACCCTCCCCCAGATGTCACAGTCCGTATCAATAATATCTTGATTGACTTATAATTTCTCATTTGTGCCAACATGCAACCGTGCTATATCGCCTCAAATATACCATCAATCAGATCGCTGTATTTGCGCCATCAATATAATATAGGTATAATATAATAATATCATGGATATATCGTGGAGCCCCTCCCCGTCTGCCTGTGCTCCTTAGTACGTGTTTCTGTCTCACTGTATGAATAGCACTCAATTACTCTGTCTTTTTCTCATTCTAACGTATATCCCGCCAGTTCTTTTCTGATGATTTATCCGAGTAATGTCTCTCATTACAAACGAAGGTATGTCGTAATTCGTAAATGACGTCAGCAAATACTTAATCTTTAAACTACTAACACTGAGCTAAATTTGTATGACATAATGTTGGCTCAATCGTTGTCTGTGTGGAAACATTCTATGTTTTCTACATTAACGTCGTGTTTCAACACGGATTAAAACGAGTGCCCCTCCCTATCATCTTATTCAGCAAGTTTCCCCGGTGTCAACAACACTGACCCTACTTTGTCCCAGCCCATTTAACAAATTTGCTCTTTTTTAATGAGCATACGCAACTTGACTGCAGACGGACGCACGACTGTATCGGACAGCCTCGCTTTTCATTCTCGTGGTCAATAAATGCTGAATGTTGCCATATTGCAAATATAAAGCAAGTGTTTAACTTAAAAAAATGTTGGTGAGCTTACTTTTGCAGATTAAACAGACGTTACTTCACCTTCCAATTATCCCAATTTAGTTCCAATCGTGTTGATATGTGTCTATCAGCCGCTGCAGATGGACACGTATCCTGACTGCAGAAAACTTATTTTCAGCATTTGTGAGATATGAAGGTAGTTCCAAGCAATGAGTCTATTATTTATACGATATCGCCAACCATCTAGTTTGTGCCGTTGGCTGTTTGTATGAAAATACCGCAGGCAGGATACCAGGCGCCAAATGTAAAATAATTATTTAACACATTAGAAGAACACATTCATACGAAAAGGGTGTATTTGCATGCATTTATCAATAAAAATAAACTACTATAGCATAAGTATAAATAAATCAATACAGACATAAGTAAATACATATATGAGTGAAAAAACATACATATATGTGAACCAATTCACACAAGACATGAAGACAGACACATACATACATACGTGCATACGTACGTGCATACATACATACATACGTACGTGCATACATACATACATACATACATACATACATACATACATACATACATACATACATACATACATACATACATTCATACATACATACATACATACATACATACATACATGCACTCACGCACGCACATACATACGTGCATACGTACGTGCATACGTGCATACGTACGTGCATACATACATACATACATACATACATACATACATACATACATACATACATGCATGCATGCACTCACGCACGCACGCACGCACATACATACATACATACATACATACATACATACATACATACATACATACATACATACATACATATACACACATACAGGATCGAAAAGTTTACATGAGGGGAACGAAGTACGCATGCGTATATCCAGTCGCACACACACACTCACACACACACACACACACACACACACACACACTGCTACTCGGAAAAGTTTACATGAGGGGGAACGAAATACGCATGCGTATATCTACTCGCACACACACACTGCTCTGAAAAGTTTACATGAGGGGGAACGAAGTACGCATGCGTATATCCACTCGCACACACACACTTACACACTCACACACACACACACAACAAACACAACACACACATTGCTACTCTCTCTGAGATACACACACTGACGCGACGATCTGCAGGCCCGGAAGTGCCACACCGGGGAGCTCACTCCTAACTCGGACTCTACGTACCTCGCGGCGTCGAAGGCTAGTGACGATGACAAAGATGTGCGACACTTTTTCTCTTTCTTGCCTTTGTGTCGTGAGTCGGGTTCGTACAGGGCTTTACACAGTGGTAAAGTGGTAGCCGGCCTGAGTAATACTACACTGCTTAGAGGCCCCGTAAGGGTTTCTGACTTAATGGTACCTGCCATGCCGGCGAAGTTCTGCTGGGGTTAACGGCCCAACCCAGGCCAATAAAACACTGGGAGTCGTGTATTACAGCTCTCTGCCATTCGGCTTATATTCTTTAATGGTTAAATACAGCATTCAACAGGAACTACAGCAACAGCTTACTGGAACTAAAGCAACAGCTTTACTGCTAAACTCTCTGCTCTCTAAACTCTCTGCTTAGGGGAGAACCATTTGATTTCTGGGGGGGATATGGAGGATTTTGAGAAAAAAAAATTTGTCACCAGGTGAGATAGAAGAAAAAAAAAAATTGATCCTGTCATGGCCTGAGAAAAAAAAAATTGTCATAACAGACAGAAGAGAAAAAAAAATTGTCACAATGCACCAGAAATAAGCAAAATTTGGAAACCTTATTCTCATGTATTCTTTGCCGGCGCGCCGCCATAGGCGGCGCAAATGTTTTACCACAAGCAATTCTTATGTTTCTTTTCCCAGCACTTATGATATAAACATGCACTACATAGGTCTACTTTACACCTCAGTACACTCAATGTTTTCCTTCCCTTTTCTGACCCAAGAAATCATATTTCAGGATTTCTGTTGCAATATCTCAATGGCATAGGCACTATCTAAAGGGGACTATTTGACTTCTGTAAATTGTGAAAATTTAAAACACAAGACAGGAGTCAATAAACTAGTGTTAAAACCAATATTTATTTTCTCAATATAAATTTGTTAGAAAGATGTAGCGTGACAATGAAAAATTGAGGAACAACAAATATAATGAAATACAATGTGTGAGCCTTGTTTTTCTGACCACAAACACCGGATCGCAAACATACCATATTCAGGCTTTTCATTAGAAGCTGGCAGCTGGAGAAAGGACACAAGAAGGTCACAGATTTTCCGTTCCTGTATATTCATTTGTCTTCAGTCTCTGGCAAACAGAACTGTTTTTCACACATTGTATTGTCATTGTTTGGTTGTTGAATATTGTGACTCAAAAACTGATCATGCAAAAATGTAAAAATATCAGTGTTCAATGTCATTTTCAAACAGTTTTACCGAGTGCAAAATAAACTGAAACTCCTCTCAGATTGCACCATTAAACACATCAATTTCTCAAAATTCCCAATACGAGAGGGGGAACCCCCTCTCGTGCTCTCCCCCTTGGGGTATTCTGACAGTTTCACTTAGTTAAAAAATTAAAAAACACCTCTCAGATTGCACCAGACTGCACCATTGCACACATCAATATCTTAAAAATTTCCATCCAAGATAGGGGAAAGCCCCTGTGACACTTTCCCCCTAAGCCTCTCTCATGTTCTCCCCCTGTACTTTCAAATTCTGCCCGGTCAGATATCCTAGTGAAAACCCTGTCATAGTATCCATCCAAATTAAACAATATACTATATAATTAGATACTGCGTGATCTTTTATATCTTTATTTTATTGTGACTTTGAATTTCATTTTGATGTGTTCACCTTTTTTGAACCATCATGAGATAACTGATGATAGTCTAGCAGGGTACATCAGGATTTGAAAGGTCTTTACTGTTGCTGTATTTTGTAAATTTTACAATTACATGTATTGGTATTAAACTTTTCTAAGTGGGGGATCAGTCAAAATTTCAGAGTTAGAGAGGGAGGTTACTCTAATTCATCATGGTTGGCTGGGGGGGTCACTCGAAATTTCGGAGTTTCAGGCCGTAAATAATGACGGCTCCCTTTACAACGCATTACAAACTTGATGACCAATAAAAAAAATTTGCACTGCTACTCCATTTGAAAAAAAAAAATTGATGCAGGTCTGACAGTAGAAAAAAAAATTGCTGTCACTCTGACAGGAAAAAAAAATTTGCTTCCATACCCTTTTCCTCCATACCCCCCCCCCCAGAAATCAAATGGTTCTCCCCTTACTTTACTCAGGATCGTACGTAGCTCCACTCAGCAGGGAATGAATGTCTGGAATGCCAAGTATGCCCACTGGAACTAGACAGCAACGGAGTACGGAGAACTGGAATTTTCAAACTAATATTAAGAGCCACTGTGTATTTTCTAATAAACTCATTTTCACGCCTACGACATTTTAGTGCCTGATGTACAAGGCAGTGGTATTTTTTTACGAATTTTCATTAGTTCTACGCGTGAATTTGTTTGATCGAAAAATTGATGCTTTGTAAAGTTTGGTCAAACATCAAATGTATTCACTTTTCCCCGGACGTTTTTTGATGAAAGTCATATGGTCAACCCGGTCAATGTAGTATCATTCGACTCTTAATGGTACGAAATGTGTCAAACTGTCATCCGACCCCTATCGACCCCTAGCGTTTTCAGTAATGGGGGCTTTCTTTCTGCCTACTTTTAGTGATTTTCTAAAATGTGGACGCCTTATGTAAACATAGCCAGGCCGTCAGGCCTGCAGTTGAGGACCGGGGCAGCAGGTCACCTCGACCCCTGTCCGTTTCGACCCAAGTAATTCACACCCTCTTGTCGTTGTTTGTGGTCAAATCAATCCCGGTGCCTTAGTCACTTCGACCTCAGTCAGTTTTCATGTTACATGTACCTGACAACGTTTTACTGAGTACATTATGCAACTTGTTTCTGTGAGAAAAACTGCTGGCTTCGCTACAACAATCCACGGGGTAGCTGTGATATCGCAGCGGTACTTGTGGCGTGTCGAACGCGCTCGGATCATTGGTTTGGGGTCATCTCCACAGTCCCTGTGGCGATGACCCCAATGACTCGATCGCGTTCGCCACGAGTACCGCTGCGATATCACAGCTATCCACGGGGCTGTGAACACTCTGATACTTGTGGGAGGCCAGGGGTACCCCGGCCCCATTGTCATTTACTGACTGGGGAACGTGTCTCACTGAAGTACGGATGGATAAAGCATGTCATTTACTGATTTTTGGAAATAAAGCATTCGTCATTATCGCAATTGCTTGCCATATGCGGCAAGATTGGATGAGCGAGGCCGGTCCGCTCGCCTTGGTGTCTTGACGCCAAATGAGCCTATTTCCGGTTTAGGCGTTGTGCTTACAGCAATGCATTATAGGATATCTTCCAGGCGGGCGTGGATCAGTGTGTGTGTGTGTGTGTGTGTGGTGTGTGCGAGTAGATATACGCATGCGTATTTCGTTCCCCCTCATGTAAACTTTTCAGAGCATGTGTGTGTGTGTGTGTGTGTGTGTGTGTGTGTGCGAGTAGATATTGTTACGTGCAGAGAAAACGAACAAAAGGGTGAACTCAGCAGTTTCCGTTTAAACAAAATTTATTACGAAAACAAAACTAATTGCTAAGTTAGGGACAGAGTACAAGCTTTAAAAGTGTACAGACTACTTATCTCAGCTGGGACGGCAAAGCTCCAGTCTCAGAGTTGTAACAGTCAGTTGGATGAATGAACAGTCCTTTGGCTTGCAGGCTTGAAGCTGCACAAAGACCACAGTATAAATCCAGCGTTGACAGTGAAGGTCTTGAAAAGTCTTGAGAATGACTACTGCTGGAGTTTAGTAACACACAAGAGACACGATCCCAAAAGTCTGACTGGAAGCTGAGCACGTCCCTTTTATAAAGGCATATAAGAACAATCTAGAACTTTTATTGACATGCTAATTACTGTTCTAAAATTATCTCCCTTACACAACTAATCAACTTTCCAGAACATTCCAAACATGACTAATTGAATTCAAGGTTGTGAGGTCATTAAGGGCAGTGACCTTGAGAATGTTCTAGACTAATTGAACTCAGGTCATGACGAGTGTGGGGTAAATGACCTACATGACACACCCCCTCTTCAAAAAAAGAAAATTTTTCAAAGAAAAATCTTTCTTTTACAAATGTAATCTTGAAAAGGATTTAAGTACTCAAATTTTGTTTTACTCTAAAGTAAAATTTCTTGAAAGTGAACAACAATAAAATTTCTTGAAAGTGAACAACAATAATTTCTAAATACGAGAGAGACAGTCTGCAATTAAATTGTCTCTGCCTTTGATATGTCTAATGTCTAGATTAAACTCCTGTAACATTAAACTCCATCTTAGCAATCTCTGATTTTTGCCTTTAAATTTCTGCAGAAAAACAAGAGGGTTGTGATCAATATAAACCACTATTGGCTGATTTGAAGAAGTAACATAAACTTCAAAATGCTGTAAAGCTAATATCAAAGATAAACACTCTTTTTCAATTGTAGAGTAGTTTCTCTGGGATTTGTTAAATTTGCGTGAAAATAGCAAACAGGATGTCCCATGACTATCTTCTTGCAATTTGTTGTTGGAAAACTTGAAATGGCACTGAATTTGGCATAAAGTATGCATGGCAAAGTCCAGTTATTTTTATTGAGTTCGATAAAGTCATTGTTCGGCAAATACTTGGCTTCCTCCTGGAGATATTCCGCTTTCGCAGGATTCAGTCCGTCTGGATGTTGTTCCACTGGATTACTGTCGCAGACATCTTCGTTGTGGTGGATGATGTTTGTCCTCGTTGGAACATCTTGAAATAGGTGTTTATATTCGTGGAGCAGTTCTTTCACCTGTTGTTGTTGTTCTGGCTGGAGGTGTGCCAACTTTGTAGACTCCAGCTTCTCCAGGATTTCTGAGTTCTGAAGCTTGACCGAGCCCAGCTTTAGTTTAGAGTATTTTCACTCAAGTCAGTTTCAGTATCACTATCTTCATAATGGTTTGAACTGACTGCACTGACAGGCTGAGTTATAGTAGGATTATCCCTATCCAAATATGGCTTAAGCATATTTATGTGACATAGCTGTTTTTGTTTTCGCCTGTCAGGTGTTATTATGATGTAATTTAAATCACTCAATTTCTTATCGATTAGATATGGCCCAAAGTAACGAGCATGGAGTGGTTTGCCAGGAATTGGAAGTAGAACAAGAACTTTTTGACCTGGTTCAAACTTCCGTTTTGAGGTGCTTTTATCATATTGGTTTTCATTGACTGCTGAGATGACTCAAGATTTTCTCTGGCTAATTCACATGCTTTAGAGAGTTTTGTACGAAAATCTGACACATATTGCAAAATATCAGACAATCATCGTCGTCAGACAGGAATTTCTCTTAACGAGCTTAAGTGGGCCACGGACTGTATGTCCAAATACAAGCTCAAATGGGCTAAAACCAAGAGACTCTTGAATTGACTCTCTAACAGCAAAGAGCAGAAAATGAATTCCTTCATCCCACTGCTTCTCTGTGTCAAAACAGTAGGTCCTAATCATGTTTTTCAAAGTTTGATGAAATCGCTCAAGAGCACCCTGACTTTCTGGATGATAGGCGGATGACCTATACTGTTTAATGCCTAGCTGATCCATTACTTGTTGAAAAATTCCAGACATAAAGTTGGAGCCTTGATCGGACTGGACACATTTAGGGAGGCCAAATAAAGTGAAAAATTTGACTAAAGCTCTCACTATAGTCTTTGTCTTTATTTTCTCAGTGGTATGGCTTCTGGGAACCGAGTTGATGTACACATAATTGTCAACATGTACTCATTTCCTGATCTTGTTTTTGGTAGGGGCCCAACACAGTCTATTAGTATCCTACTAAATGGTTCTTGAAATGCAGGAATTGGCTGTAAAGGGGCCTTTGGAATGGTCTGATTCGGCTTTCCTACCATCTGACATGTGTGACAAGTTTTACAGAAATGTGTTACATCCTGCCTGAGATTAGGCCAATAAAAGTGACTGAGAATTTTGTGATAAGTTTTCCTTACTCCTAAGTGACCAGCCCAGGGGGTTTCATGGGCCAGGCGCAATATTTCAGCACGGTAGGGCTTTGGAACCACAATTTGATGTTTTATAGCCCAATCGTCATCAACCAAGACATCTGGAGGTCTCCATTTACGCATGAGAATACCAGATTTTGTATAATAGGAAACAGAGCTATCTGAAGTTTTACCTTCATCATCTACCCTGTCAAACAAAGACAAAATATCTGGGTCTTTGTGTTGTTCTGCAATGAGATTTGATCTAGAAAATGTCTGACTTTGGTCAGCAGTTTTACTGGAAGTTGCAAATCCACGAGGGATAACGGAATGATCCGTGTCAAACACCTGACTGAGAAAGGTGTCATTTAAGTCAACATCTGTGACATTATTTTTGAGAGTATTTTGATTCTCGGAAGTTTTCTTTGACATGGCTCGAGTAATAGCACATGAAGGAAATAAATCGGGTATCTCTTGTTCAATTGGCTCTGGATCCTGATCTAAACTAGGATTATCAGTCACAAGTGGATTAGTAATGACCTTGTCCCCAGCAAGGTCGTTTCCAAGAAGAAGGTGAATCCCTTCGAAAGGCAAAAAAGGCCTAATACCTAAAGCCACAGGTCCAGAAACAAAGTCCGAAGACAAATAGACATTATGGAGAGGAACAGGAATGTAGTCATTACAATCTACCCCCTTAATAAGAACTTTAGAACCTGAAAATGACTTTTCAGAAAACGGCAGGGTATCTGCCAACAAAAGAGACTGGGAAGCCCCGGTATCTCTTAAATTTTGACAGGGGTAGCAGAAGAGAAATCACTAGAAAGTGATATAAAACCATTATGAATAAATGGCTCGAAAATACCCATAATGCTATCTTGAGAAGAATTGACCTTGACCTCATTAATTGGGGATAAGAGGGGTTTAACCTCAGAAAATGTGTTGCACACATTATTAGACTCTAATTGAGTTGATGAAGAAATAAAGCCGGTTGGCTTAGATCCACTTTGACCACTTTGACCTTCACGTTTTCTTTTCAATTTGAAACACTCTGACATTAAATGGCCGTCTTTCTTACAATAATTACAAGAAAGTGTACCGAACTGTTTGTCAGAAGGAGATTGAGACTTGGGATTTGATGATGTGGAAGTGTTACTTGAACTCTGTGAACTGTTGTCATTTGATTTTCTACTCTCCTTTGAAAAATTCTTGGATGAAAAGGACGAGTTAAATTTACCTGCATTGTTTCTGTAGGAAAAGGACTGGGATGGTTTGCTGAGAAATGAAGATTTGTGGGTCAATGAATAATCATCGGCCAAACGTGCAGCAACCTCTAATGTATCTGCCTTTTGTTCATTGATAAACGTCTTGATGTCACTCCGGATGCACCTTTTAAATTCCTCAATCAAAACAAGTTGTCGTAATTTGTCATAATTCTGACTGACCTTTTCAGAAGAACACCAACGATCAAACAGTTGTTCTTTTGTTCGAGCAAATTCAACATAAGTTTGATCCTTCACCTTCTCACAATCCCTAAATTTCTGACGGTAAGCTTCAGGCACCAACTCATAGCCCTTGAGAATTAATTCCTTCACAAAATCATAATCTGAAGCCTGCTCTACTGACAACTGAATGTAAATTTCTCTGGCTTTACCCACCAAAGCACTCTGCAAAAGCATAGACCAGGACTCCTTAGGCCAATTCAGACTCTGAGCAATTTTCTCAAAATGAAGGAAATATTTATCAACATCCTTTTCTTGGAAAGGGGGAACTAGCCTGAAATGCTTAGTGATGTCAAAACCGTGTGAAGGGAAGGATTTTCCTGACTGTCCAAGCTCTAAACGTTTCATTTCTAATCTTTCCTGCCTATCTTTCTCTCTCTGTCTTTCTTCCATTTCTAACTGCATTTGTATTTTTTCTTTTTCTAATGCCTGTCTCTCTTTTTCCATTTGTAATTCTAGTTTCTTGATCTCCAAATTTGTCTGCATTTCTAATTCTAATTTTCTGAGTTCAGAGGTAGACTCGGGCTCATAATCTTTCAGGGTGGATTCCTCAAATTGGCCTAAATCAACTAGATGTTTGGCAATACGGTACTGTATTTCCCTCTTGCGCATAGATCTTTTGACTTCTACTTTAAGGAAATTGGCCAGTGCAATGAGGTCGTCTTTTCTGAGGGAATCAAATGTGTCCTGATCAAGGTCATCCATTTCCTCTGGTTTAAATTCCGCCATGATTAAATTTCGCTGAGTTCACAGAATACTGTAGTTTTTAAAAGGCTGTCAAAATGTTGTCAAACGGCTCAAAATATTCGTCTCCCGGACGAGCCCCCAATTTGTTACGTGCAGAGAAACGAACAAAAGGGTGAACTCAGCAGTTTCCGTTTAAACAAAATTTATTACGAAAACAAAACTAATTGCTAAGTTAGGGACAGAGTACAAGCTTTAAAAGTGTACAGACTACTTATCTCAGCTGGGACGGCAAAGCTCCAGTCTCAGAGTTGTAACAGTCAGTTGGATGAATGAACAGTCCTTTGGCTTGCAGGCTTGAAGCTGCACAAAGACCACAGTATAAATCCAGCGTTGACAGTGAAGGTCTTGAAAAGTCTTGAGAATGACTACTGCTGGAGTTTAGTAACACACAAGAGACACGATCCCAAAAGTCTGACTGGAAGCTGATGCACGTCCCTTTTATAAAGGCATATAAGAACAATCTAGAACTTTTATTGACATGCTAATTACTGTTCTAAAATTATCTCCCTTACACAACTAATCAACTTTCCAGAACATTCCAAACATGACTAATTGAATTCAAGGTTGTGAGGTCATTAAGGGCAGTGACCTTGAGAATGTTCTAGACTAATTGAACTCAGGTCATGATGAGTGTGGGTAAATGACCTACTGACAATATACGCATGCGTATTTCGTTCCCCCTCATGTAAACTTTTCCGAGTAGCAGTGTGTGTGTGTGCGAGTGGATATACGCATGCGTACTTCGTTCCCCTCATGTAAACTTTTCGATCCTGTGTGTATATGTATGTATGTATATATGTATGTATGTATGTATGTATGTATGTATGTATGTATGTATGTATGTATGTATGTATGTATGTATATGAGTGTGTGGGTTTGTGTGTATGTGCGTGCGTGCGTACATGAGTGCATATGGGCTATGTATGTATGTATGTATGTATGTGCGTGCGTGCGTGCATGAGTGCATATGGGCTTGTGTATGTATGTATGTATGTATGTATGTATGTATGTATGTATGTATGTATGTATGTATGTATGTATGTATGTGCGTGCGTGCGTGAGTGCATGTATGTATGTATGTATGAATGTATGTATGTATGTATGTATGTATGTATGTATGTATGTATGTATGTATGTATGTATGTATGTATGTATGTATGCACGTACGTATGTATGTATTATGTATGCACGTACGTATGCACGTATGTATGTATATGTCTGTCTTCATAGGTCTTGTGTGAATTGGTTCACATATATGTATGTTTTTTCACTCATATATGTATTTACTTATGTCTGTATTGATTTATTTATACTTATGCTATAGTAGTTTTTTATTGATAAATGCATGCAAATACACCCTTTTCGTATGAATATGTTCTTCTAATGTGTAAAATAATTATTTTACATTTGGCGCCTGGTAGTATATCCACTCGCACACACACACACTGCTACTCGGAAAAGTTTACATGAGGGGGAACGAAATACGCATGCGTATATCTACTCGCACACACACACACTGCTCTGAAAAGTTTACATGAGGGGGAACGAAATACGCATGCGTATATCTACTCGCACACACACACACACACACACACTGATCCACGCATTTGTTGATCCACGCCGCCCTGGAAGATATCCTATAATGCATTGCTGTAAGCCCAACGCCTAAACCGGAAATAGGCTCATTTGGCGTCAAGACACCAAGGCGAGCGGACCGGCCTCGCTCATCCAATCTTGCCGCATATGGCAAGCAATTGCGATAATGACGAATGCTTTATTTCCAAAAATCAGTAAATGACATGCTTTATCCATCCGTACTTCAGTGAGACACGTTCCCCAGTCAGTAAATGACAATGGGGCCGGGTACCCCAGGCCTCCCACAAGTATCAGAGTGTTCACAGCCCCGTGGATAGCTGTGATATCGCAGCGGTACTCGTGGCGAACGCGATCGAGTCATTGGGGTCATCGCCACAGGGACTGTGGCGATGACCCCAAACCAATGACCCGAGCGTGTTCGACACGCCACAAGTACCGCTGCGATATCACAGCTACCCCGTGGATTGTTGTAGCGAAGCCAGCAGTTTTTCTCACAGAAACAAGTTGCATAATGTACTCAGTAAAACGTTGTCAGGTACATGTAACATGAAAACTGACTGAGGTCGAAGTGACTAAGGCACCGGGATTGATTTGACCACAAACAACGACAAGAGGGTGTGAATTACTTGGGTCGAAACGGACAGGGGTCGAGGTGACCTGCTGCCCGGTCCTCAACTGCAGGCCTGACGGCCTGGCTATGTTTACATAAGGCGTCCACATTTTAGAAAATCACTAAAAGTAGGCAGAAAGAAAGCCCCCATTACGTGAAAACGCTAGGGGTCGATAGGGGTCGGATGACAGTTTGACACATTTCGTACCATTAAGAGTCGAATGATACTACATTGACCGGGTTGACCATATGACTTTCATCAAAAAAATGTACGGGGAAAAGTGAATACATTTGATGTTTGACCAAACTTTACAAAGCATCAATTTTTCGATCAAAAAATTCACGCGTAGAACTAATGAAAATTCGTAAAAAAATACCACTGCCTTGTACATCAGGCACTTAAATGTCGTAGGCGTGAAAATGAGTTTATTAGAAAATACACAGTGGCTCTTAATATTAGTTTGAAAATTCCAGTTCTCCGTACTCCGTTGCTGTCTAGTTCCAGTGGGCATACTTGGCATTCCAGACATTCATTCCCTGCTGAGTGGAGCTACGTACGATCCTGAGTAAAGTAAGGGGAGAACCATTTGATTTCTGGGGGGGGGATATGGAGGATTTTGAGAAAAAAAAATTTGTCACCAGGTGAGAGAGAAGAAAAAAAAAATTGATCCTGTCATGGCCTGAGAAAAAAACAATTGTCATAACAGACAGAAGAGAAAAAAAAAATTGTCACAATGCACCAGAAATAAGCAAAATTTGGAATCTTATTCTCATGTATTCTTTGCCGGCGCGCCGCCATACGCGGCGCAAATGTTTTACCACAAGCAATTCTTATGTTTCTTTTCCCAGCACTTATAATATAAGCATGCACGACATAGGTCTACTTTACACCTTAGTACACTCAATGTTTTCCTTCCCTTTTCTGACCCAAGAAATCATATTTCAGGATTTCTGTTGCAATATCTCAATGGCATAGGCACTATCTAAAGGGGACTATTTGACTTCTGTAAATTGTGAAAATTTAAAACACAAGACAGGAGTCAGTAAACTAGTGTTAAAACCAATATTATTTTCTCAATATAATTTGTTAGAAAGATGTATCTTGACAATGAAAAATTGAGGAACAACAAATATAATGAAATACAATGTGTGAGCCTTGTTTTTCTGACCACAAACACCGGATCGCAAACATACCATATTCAGGCTTTTCATTAGAAGCTGGCAGCTGGAGAAATGACACAAGAAGGTCACAGATTTTACGTTCCTGTATATTCATTTGTCTTCAGTCTCTGGCAAACAGAACTGTTTTTCACAAATTGTATTGTCATTGTTTGGTTGTTGAATATTGTGACTCAAAAACTGATCATGCAAAAAATGTAAAAAAAATATCAGTGTTCAATGTCATTATTAAACAGTTTTACCGAGTGCAAAATAAACTGAAACTCCTCTCAGATTGCACCATTAAACACATCAATTTCTCAAAATTTCCAATACAAGAGGGGGAACCCCCCTCTCGTACTCTCCCCCTTGGGGTATTCTAACAGTTTCACTTAGTAAACAAATTAAAAAAACTCTCAGACTGCACCAGACTGCACCATTGCACACAGCAATATCTTAAAAACTTCCATTCAAGATAGGGGAAAGCCCCTGTGACACTTTCCCCCTAAGCCTCTCTCATGTTCTCCCCCTGTACTTTCAAATTCTGCCAGGTCAGATATCCTAGTGAAAACCCTGTCATAATATCCATCCAAATTTAACAATAAACTATATGATTAGATGCTGCGTGATCTTTTATATCTTTATTTTATTGTGACTTTGAATATCATTTTGATGTGTTCACCTTTGTTGAACTATCATGAGATAACTGACGATAGTCTAGCAGGGTACATCAGGATTTGAAAGGTCTTTACTGTTGCTGTATTTTGTAAATTTTACAATTACATGTATTGGTATTTAACTTTTCTAAGTGGGGGATCGGTCAAAATTTCAGAGTTAGAGAGGCAGGTTACTCAAATTCATCATGGTTGGCGAAGGGGGGGGTCACTCGAAATTTTGGAGTTTCAGGCCGTAAATAATGACGACTCCCTTATATACAACGCATTACAAACTTGATGACCAATAAAAAAAAAAATTGCACTGCTACTCCATTTGGAAAAAAAAAATTGATGCAGGTCTGACAGTAGAAAAAAAAAATTGCTGTCACTCTGAGAGGAAAAAAAAATTTGCTCCCATACCCTCTTCCTCCATACCCCCCCAGAAATCAAATGGTTCTCCCCTAAGCAGAGAGTTTAGAGAGCAGAGAGTTTAGCAGTAAAGCTGTTGCTTTAGTTCCGGTAAGCTGTTGCTGTAGTTCCTGTTGAATGCTGTATTTAACCATTAAAGAATATAAGCCGAATGGCAGAGAGCTGTAATACACGACTCCCAGTGTTTTATTGGCCTGGGTTGGGCCGTTAACCCCAGCAGAACTTCGCCGGCATGGCAGGTACCATTAAGTCAGAAACCCTTACGGGGCCTCTAAGCAGTGTAGTATTACTCAGGCCGGCTACCACTTTACCACTGTGTAAAGCCCTGTACGAACCCGACTCACGACACAAAGGCAAGAAAGAGAAAAAGTGTGGCACATCTTTGTCATCGTCACTAGCCTTCGACGCCGCGAGGTACGTAGAGTCCGAGTTAGGAGTGAGCTCCCCGGTGTGGCACTTCCGGGCCTGCAGATCGTCGCGTCAGTGTGTGTATCTCAGAGAGAGTAGCAATGTGTGTGTTGTGTTTGTTGTGTGTGTGTGTGTGAGTGTGTAAGTGTGTGTGTGAGAGTGGATATACGCATGCGTACTTCGTTCCCCCTCATGTAAACTTTTCAGAGCAGTGTGTGTGTGCGAGTAGATATACGCATGCGTATTTCGTTCCCCCTCATGTAAACTTTTCCGAGTAGCAGTGTGTGTGTGTGTGTGTGTGTGTGTGTGTGAGTGTGTGTGTGTGTGCGACTGGATATACGCATGCGTACTTCGTTCCCCTCATGTAAACTTTTCGATCCTGTATGTGTGTATATGTATGTATGTATGTATGTATGTATGTATGTATGTATGTATGTATGTATGTATGTATGTATGTATGTGCGTGCGTGCGTGCGTGCGTGAGTGCATGCATGCATGTATGTATGTATGTATGTATGTATGTATGTATGTATGTATGTATGTATGTATGTATGCACGTACGTATGCACGTATGCACGTACGTATGCACGTATGTATGTGCGTGCGTGAGTGCATGTATGTATGTATGTATGTATGTATGTATGTATGTATGTATGTATGTATGAATGTATGTATGTATGTATGTATGTATGTATGTATTTATGTATGTATGTATGTATGTATGCACGTACGTATGTATGTATGTATGCACGTACGTATGCACGTATGTATGTATGTGTCTGTCTTCATGTCTTGTGTGAATTGGTTCACATATATGTATGTTTTTTCACTCATATATGTATTTACTTATGTCTGTATTGATTTATTTATACTTATGCTATAGTAGTTTATTTTTATTGATAAATGCATGCAAATACACCCTTTTCTTTTGAATATGTTCTTCTAATGTGTAAAATAATTATTTTACATTTGGCGCCTGGTAGATATACGCATGCGTACTTCGTTCCCCTCATGTAAACTTTTCGATCCTGTATGTGTGTATATGTATGTATGTATATATGTATGTATGTATGTATGTATGTATGTATGTATGTATGTATGTATGTATGTATGTATGTATGTATGTATGTATGTATGTATATGAGTGTGTGGGTTTGTGTGTATGTGCGTGCGTGCGTGCATGAGTGCATATGGGCTATGTATGTATGTATGTATGTATGTATGTGCGTGCGTGCGTGCATGAGTGCATATGGGCTTGTGTATGTATGTATGTATGTATGTATGTATGTATGTATGTATGTATGTATGTATGTATGTGCGTGCGTGCGTGCGTGAGTGCATGTATGTATGTATGTATGAATGTATGTATGTATGCATGTATGTATGTATGTATGTATGTATGTATGTATGTATGTATGCACGTACGTATGTATGTATGTATGTATGCACGTACGTATGCACGTATGTATGTATATGTCTGTCTTCATAGGTCTTGTGTGAATTGGTTCACATATATGTATGTTTTTTCACTCATATATGTATTTACTTATGTCTGTATTGATTTATTTATACTTATGCTATAGTAGTTTTTTATTGATAAATGCATGCAAATACACCCTTTTCGTATGAATATGTTCTTCTAATGTGTAAAATAATTATTTTACATTTGGCGCCTGGTAGGCAGGATATTCTGCACAAAAAATCGCATCTGTGAAAAGGAAAAAAAAGACGTCTTGTCTCAACGCGATTCTGCAGAAAACAAAAAAAAAACAAACAAAAAAAACAAATCTATTGTTTTTTTTTCTTTGCTAGACGCAGATAGCGTATTTTATTCATTTGCGACCACTGTTTATGAAGTGTATTTCCAGCATGGTTCTTTCAAGCGACGTCACTACTAAACTGCATTCAATGCACGTATGTGGCATGACTACGGATTCAGTGGCTGTGCGTGTAAACATTACTGTTGTTTGCCTCCAAGGGTTGTAAGTCCCAGACTAGGTATTTCTGTAATCGTATTGATCTTTTAAAGCGCCCAACCACTAAAATACACAACATCACTCAGTTTAAAGATCACTTTTATTCCCATGTACCAGTAAGCTAAAGGTATTGACTGATAGGTCAACGAAATGGTAAATTTTGATCATGGAACAAGGCAACTGAAGCATAATAATCTGTATCAGTAGAGTGATTTGTTCAGGGTTCTTTTTTAATTCTTATCAACCTTGACCATTTCTCATCTTCCAACCATATCTACAGATGGATTATGTCTGTAACTAAGTTCTGTCCGTCTGTCTGTCTATCTGTCTGTCTGTCTGTCTGTCTCTGTCTATCTGTCTGTCTGTCTGTCTGTCTGTTGTCTGTCTGTCTGTCTGTCTGTCTGTCTGTCTGTCTGTCTGTCTGTCTGTCTGTATGTATGTATGTATGTATGTATGTATGTATGTAACATGTATTATGATCGCAATCTTTCTCATTTCTCGTTGAAAGTCACCTTTCTAAGGACGCCTGCTGATTAGTATCAAGTCTTCCAAGAAAGAAATTCTCTGTGTTCTCGAACTGTCGTCAATGCTTTTCAAGAAGATAAGCACATTTGTCGTGACGAGACGCATGGAAGCGATCTTGCGTTGTAATCAAAATAACAATCAAGAATAGAGGTCGATCTTTTATTAGTTTTGCCAAGAGTTGTTCAAATTGAAAGTAATAAATAGGTAAAAATTGCTCAAACAAATCAGTCTGGAATATATAGATAAAAAAAAATAAAAAAAACGAAAGTAGATGATATGAATAGATAAATAAATAAATCATTGGTCTGAATACACTACAGTTACAAAATTTGTGAACTCTCTGAGTAAGAAAAAAGCAAATTTTGCACAATGAAAAATTGTTTATATAAGAGAAAACTCTTACAAATTAACTGATCGGTCCAAACGGAAGTTATGTGTGATATTAATAACATTAAATACATTCTATGTGCGTAGAAGTACGACTTTGTTGTTACAACACAGCGGCTTCACTGAGTGGGACGAGTTTTTTTGCTGTCATCTCATTAAGAGCATAACGTTTTGAAATACAGTCTCTGTTTTTGTCAAAGCTTGAGAATTTTTTATGCTTTTACATCTTGTGGATGACAAAAAACCCGCAAGATACCATTTAAAAACAACAGCACAGGGTGTATATATATATATATATATATATATATATATATATATATATATATATATATGTAAGTAGGATGCGCCCCAAAAGTGAAAAGACTTAAACTTTAGCTCAAACTTTCCTAAATGAAACAAAATTCTCGTACGAAATCAAAAAATTTGCACAGGAAAAACAAATCACCTAACATTTACCGATATTTGAAATGCAAAATGGCCGCCATCCGTGTGGGAAAAATAGAAGTTTTGATTTTCGAAACCATATGACGGTGAAATGTTTTCTTTCTCTTAAAATGAGCCCCCATATGGGATGGCACAAATAAGAATTGAAAATTTGAGAGTCCGAATATCTGTCCCAAAGGCGTATACCTTAACCTCCCATGAACCTGGGAGGACAGAATTAGAGAATATTTATTTCGTTAGCATAATAGTTCCATCAACTTTGCTTTCTCAAAATACTTGCATCCAAGCAAGGCGGTTGGAGTCAATTGAAAGTTGATTCGCTGAAACTCTGTGGGGAGAGTTTGCATTGGTCAAACGACACGGAGTTGAGGGGTATGGCATTACAGTAGGTCAAGGCACCTTTCACTTCGTGTATGGGTGAAACGAAATTTGTTCTTTCTTGATATATCCGCCAGACTGCCGAAGGTAATTGTAGCGACTATGAATCAAGGACTGCAGTGCAGACACTGCGGCAATGGAGTATGACGTAATGGTTGCAGCGATACATATCCACGGTTCATTTTGCCGAATGAAAGTGTTAACATATTTTTACTTCATAAGGAAGTTGATGCTCCCGATAAGCTTAAGTCTTATGTGCACATATGGCACAGTTAATAAAGTCTAAAATTAGGCTCATGTGAAAGGAAACGACTCCAAACATCTTAAAACACATGATTTCAAGTGAAGATAGGCATTTTTGTACATTTGTCAGGAAAATGGCGTTCTGAAAAAAACTGAAATTTTGATGTGATTTAATCTGTCAGCTTGGTAAAATTAATGCCACGGGACAAAGACCCAGAAGTTTCGGATCCTCTTCCAGAAGCCTCTTAAAGTGTCTTGCCAAGATATGAAATCAAATATGTAATTCCAGGCACACGGAACATAAGTCAACGCGGGTATATGAAAACCAAGAACTTAAGTGTCCAATATATGCTCTTCACTTTTCCCTGGTATGTGTTGTACGTCATCTATACTTAAATTCGAATTGTATCAGCGTTTCTCTAAAATAAGTCAGACTCACTGGACATATAACACATGGCTCACCATTACGTCACCAAAATACCTTTAATCGCCCTTCTTTCGCATCCATGATGTAGAGTGCGGTCCAAAATATTTCCGAGGTTGTCGTACAAGATAAATGTCCGTTTGAAATGTCTAACATTAGAGTTACAACGGCTTTAATTGGATACATGTCACAGTCTCGTGGCAATAAGAGATTGGTTAGTGAAGTGATCCATTGTTTCGATGTCGTGTGTGTGTGTCGCTTTACCTCCACGTACATGAAGGCATTTGAGTAACCTTTTGCCAACAGCTTTGTGATATATATTTTATTACACATGTTTCCTGCCTTCTAAAATATGCATCACATTCCGTGGGACTGTTTACGTTCTGTACAAATCATTCGTTCGAGATTTTCTCATGCCGAAATGTGAATGCCAGTCGAATGCAAATAAGCCCGTGGACGGAGTTAATAATGACAGTACGTGATTTGCGCTATTTGTATCTGCATATACACATGTGTAGTATCTACACATTAACAAACAAAATCTTGAAATGACGCATTCATCTGTAGCTTCAGCTTCGGAAGTAGTGGATAAAACTCTATAAATTTTTTCATTAAAAAACTACAACATTGAATCGTATCTACGCCGTATTTTGATTCTCTGATTTGCTAAAATATCCATTGCAACGAAAATGGTCGAAATTAAGACACCGTCGAGGCATGAGTTGACCTACATAGGACTGGGATTAACAATTCAAAGCAGATACTATTAATTATACCGTAAATAACTCAGGTCGGTCTGGATTCTTGTTAAGTGCATGTTCATTTGTGTGTTGAAGTCATGGTGAACGAACACTTTTAAAGGTCGAAACACCTGCTCTGATGTCCATATGCCAGGTACCAGCACATACATACCTAGTAATCTTAATATCAGCCAGACCCGATGTTGTGTGGCTTTGATTTATTCGAATGTGGCCTGCAATTTAGAGACTTGAAAATATAGAACACACCGACAAGACGCCTAATATAAATACGTAAATGTACCCTTTAATAATACGTCTTGGAATAAATCACCGTTCACTGTACTTTGTAGAGGGCAGGGTGACACGAATGTTTGTTGCTGCGTTTCATGGCCAACTGCAGTCACGGCTCAGCCTGCCACAAGTTTTAATAATAACTGAAAATGGCGAAATACGGTTAAATAACTTGCAGTTCTTTGAAGGGCAAAGAATCTCCAGAATATTTTTTTTCAACTTTAGTTTTCATTTTATTGGATAGTTACTTTTTGAAATGAAATATCAATCTTCATCATTATTCTGTCGCCGAATACTCTTTGTTATTTGCTATGCGATGGTACAAAGATGAGCAGAATAGTCCGTCGGATATCCGAACTGCAGAGAAAACCAAACTTCCAACTTGTAGTTTAGGAGTGGTCGAATGTCTCCTATGGTGTTAGTTTCAATCTGAATATATAGTATTGCTTGTGCTAACACTACGATACTGTTTAGATTCGTCCAGATCAACTCCCTGTGAAGCGACCTCAGCCATTTTCTTCCGGCAGAAAATTGAAAATTTGAACACTGATCAAAGTAGATCAACAAATTAGTGCGTTTTGTTGACGCCCTATGTGATAAAAATATTTCCTAATCATTCTGTCCATCCAAACTACTACTTGATGAAAATTTTCTTCTTCGACATCAGGTGTTCTAATTCAAAAACTGTTGTCTGCTTTTCAGGCCAAGGATTGTCAGAACAGTAACAAATTTTTAAAATCACCCTAAACTCACTTTCAATTATTCAATAAGCTTATGATGGAACATTCTGGGGAATAAGGCATGATTATGAAGGATTATTTTAATTTCATGACATAGCCTTGAGTTGTTTGGCGGATGTGTGGATTATTCAACCAAAGAATGAGTTATCAACAAGATACTTTTCGTAGAAACATCAAACAAACCTTCAAGGCACGTATCGTCGGCGTCCCACCAAGTAAAATTTCTATCAGAAATGCTATATGAACGGACGTATAGGTTGCAATTATGCTTTTGTGTGTTTGCGATAAATTCTAAAGACACAAAACACAATGAATTGTATCTAGCCGCATTCCTACATTTCTCAGCATTACGAAAATCGATCATGTCCGGGGCTTGTTCGCTCAACTTCGACAGAGATTTCTTTGTTAAGAGAGATGCATTTCTCGCTCTGAGACAGAATATATGAAATGTCATCTTACACCTTTGAATGTGATATGTTTGTATTTAAACACTTGACGGGTGTAACAGTTGTGCAGACATGTTTTCAGAATGTACATGTGGTCGATGACTGTGGAAATCAGATATAATGGCCACACATCAATTAACCCTAGTTCACTTGATATCATTTGAGATTTAATTGAAAATTTTTGAATCCTTGCTCGGACAATGCAGAGTCTTAACCTGGAAAACCTTGTTCAGCCCTGTACTGTTTTTTAGCAGTTTGTGTTATAGCATATCCTGATATAATTTACAAATGTACAATCAAATGGATTTATTTGTTTTTTCAGTTGATTGGTTTCCAAGACATTGCAATTTTCCACACGGTTGAACTCAGTATTAACGTGCCAAATGTTCTTCCAGTACATTTGGTCATAGACCCTTAAAAAACGAAGGGTCTATGATTTGGTCGAGTTTTTCTGGATTTCCATTCTGAATATGCAGAATCAGTATTTAACCAATAGTTACCGCATTAATGGTTTTATTAAACGCCAAATTAAAAAAAGATTTATCAAAAATGACCTGGCTCTTTTCGAAGAGTAGAAATGTTTGCCACCGGGTGAACCACAAGATATATAGGCTGATGGACTTTGACTTTCTGTTGTAATTTTTACTTCAAAATATTTAGCATTTTATATACATGTACGCTCAGACAACTGTCATAGACGATATTAGTAACCATGAATTTTGCACGCTGTCATGAGTTTTTTGTTCGTCAGTTGTACATACCTACTCGCTGGATAGCGGCCCCAGACGCGTTTAATAGTGCGACACGCCATAGTCATCAAAGTCGGTTTCAAAATCAATTTTGAGTTTGTCTGGTGATATGTTGTATTGAAACCGGATCATGAAAATAAGCCAGCATCCTAGCACATTTACGTGCACAAGCTTATATGATAATTGGGGTCAAAGAGCAACATCGACCATAAAGTTACATCAACTTTGCAGGAAAAAGAATACCGTCTCTCTTGGTGTCAGGAACATGAGTAACTTCTTCGAGGACACTGGGACATGGTAATTTTTAGCTCGTAACACCCAACTTTCATAGCTGGTACCCCCTTCTGTAAGAATGAACGAGCCCATGGAGACATAAACCTCCAACAAAGCTAATGGCAACAATGCTTTCGTTTTATTTTTAATGGCTTACAATAATCACTCCTTGCGGTATAAGGAAGGACTCGAGAAGGGACGTTTCAGTGTTTGTTGTGCAGTATTTTGACCAAGAATTCATCGGCTGACGAGCCCCAAGCCTACTACTCAACGGTTTGATGTGGTTTGTCGCTTGAAGTAACGTTGCACCTACTCAGGTTTTGAAACCTGGCATCAAATCACAATCTGACATGTCCAGCAAGCATACGACAAGGCATTCCACTGAAGTAGCGCAGCAGTCAGTACATTGGAGTATGAGCAACAATTTACATCGGCGTTAGAAGATTCATCAGGATTTGAAGATACCCGCTGCTAACAAAGTTTCCTTTCTATAAGGTTATCAAAGAACAACATTAGTTGCCATTGTATTGGCTATTGTAACACTCTACGTTTTCTCCTACCCTGGATCGATTCAAGTTTTGGGGGGTACACAAAGGCTTAATTCTGGCATCACATTATAAATATTTTATGCTGTTTAAACCCTCTCGTTACTCCATGTTTGCTTGCGGGATCGATGTCACTCGATGACTCAAGACGGAACACGAAGAACGTTTCCAGTACGTGCCGACACTCAGCGTTAGTGTTTTTCACCTGTCAGTGTGTAGTGTGAACAGTGGGAGACGTTCTCACCGGCCACGGAAGGGTACATCTGTACGTCGTCAGAATCGCTGATCGGAAGAAACGCGCGTTTGATCATTGGTTACGTCCCAGGCCAAACGACCAAGCTTTGTAACGCAGTCAAGTTGTTATTTCTGCTTGAATAACTTTATTGTAAGTGTGACTTTCCGACTCTTTCTGTAGTTATATTTACAAGAAAGCACGCAGGATAGTCACTTTCGCCCGTTATACTAGCAGCTGCTGCAAGGTTTTACCCTGTGAATTTTAGTTGGTGAAACGACTTGTAAACATTTGTTGACCAAGCTACAGTACAGGGAGCCGACAGGCCAAATATTTCTACCTGCATGTGTTTTTGCAGACAGCTATAAATGCATTGAGATCATTACACGGTGCAGCTAGTCTCTATGGCAGTTTCAGAGACAGGTGGATATGCCGTCTACAAAACAACAGCATAAACAGCAGCGGCTGACAGAAAACACCATGAAAGAAGGTTTCTTGCCGGCGATAAGTCAGCCCCATCACAGCGACGACGAGAATTCCGATAGCGGCGACGACGACCCGATTCTACGATTCGCCCGGCATCGGCAGTGTCGGAATCCACGCAGAAACAGTGAGAACAATCGCTCGTCATTATCCGACAGTTTCGTCCTGCCGCGGATTAATGCCTCACCGGACGATGACGACGACGTCTCCGTGGTGAGAAAATCTAAAACGCAGCTCAATTTCTACTCACGGCGGAAAGGGCGGACTGCTTTGCCGGCGTCGAAGAGTTGCCCCGTATTATCGAAGAGTGGTTCGTTGGAGTTCGCGGATTACGAAATGGATTTCATGTCTATGTCATACAATGTCAGCGATTTCAGGAACAGGGGTGGCATGCCAAGAAAAGGAAACAAAGAGAACCGCGATCGGATCAGTAAGAGGAAAGACGGTAGGAAGAACAGTGACGGGTCATCGCCGAGAGATGGTGACGTTAAAATGGAGACTAAATTACCTGATATTTTCTCGCACGACTCGTCAAATTTGACATCGGAGACGGGTGTCAAACTAGCTCGGAATAGAGACGAGTTCGCCTCCACATATCACAAATCACAATCCACGGTAGCCAACGGTTTGAAATCCATTCCCTTAAAGCGCAATTCAAACAAGGATACCAACAGAAGTACTCAAACCAAGGCCGGGTCGTCCGAGACAGCGGCTAACTCAAGATCGCTGTTCTCTGTAGGAGGAAATGACGACGTGTCGTTAGCATCAGGGGATAGTGGGGAACCTCCCTGCCCCGGTGCGTTTGAATGGGAAGAGGAAAGTGCGACCGACGTGGGGGACTCGAATGATGGAAATAGTTGTGATCTGCATGGAAAAAAGCAAGTGGAGATATTGTCGAAGCAAGCGAAAGGCAAATCGAGAACTGGGAAACAATCGGAAAAAACAAAGGAAAGAGAATTAGAAGGTAACGTTATATCCAGTGCCAGCGAGCTGGCTGGTGACCCTGAGGTCGATGTGAAGTGCCGAGTCTGGCTTTCAGAGAGTAATAAACGTTGGTGACCAGGAGGGACATTTCCATGACATTTATAAGCCGACACTAACGATGATGATCAATTTACACATTTTTGCGTTGATTGTATATATTCAGAATTGTTTGTTAGTTCGTTCATGGATGATATGACTACAAACCGCCCAGGGACGAAAATCACATGTTAATATTAGGGATCGTTTTTTAAATCCAAGCGGAGTGTTCAGCCGAGGAAGGAAAACATTGCAAATTATTTAATAAGGATCATTGTCTTTTCATGACTAATCATTGGTGAATACTATTGTGTGAGGTTACGCCACGCTAAGCCTGACTCCTATCCCACGGACGCGATATTAAAAATGTAGATTGTGAATATGCACTATGGCTTTGAACGCGTTAGCTGGATAAGATTGCAAACAGTAGGCCCTGTTTCTAACAACAACCACAGATTAAGCCGAATTGAAGTCTTTTGTATATGTGACCAGAAATCCCTAGAATTCTAACAAGAAAAGTTGACTTCACTGCTTAGCGAGTTGCGTTGTCTCTTTGTCCACTTTGTGTTCCCGAGGGAAATCACCAACATAATCCGACTACACTGTTAGAGAACTCTTTTTGTGTACCAGAACTTGAAGCAATTCACATGTTAGAAAAGAAATTGAATTCAAATTGGAATCAATCAGCTTAGGCATTAATGTAAATGAAGTGATTGATAACATGAATTAATATGTTGAGAAATACGCATTTCATGCAATAACCCAACAGGTTTTTACACCAATGAGTCGCTTGTGGCGGGATAACATGGAGTCCAGTGTGTACTGTGTATATATATATAATATATATATATATATATATATATATATATATATATATATATATATATATATATATATATATATATATATATATATATATATATATATATATAATTATATATATATAATTCACAGTATTGCAGAGCAGGATATTCCCAGTGAATTGTGCGACGGATTACTAAATGATTATAAGAACTAGCATTGAAAAGAAACACGCTGACACTCTTATTTCATGCGACGTTTTGAATATAGTATATATATATATATATATATATATATATATATATATATATATTATATATATATATATATATATAGTGTGTCAAAAGATATATATATATATATATATATAGTGTCAAATATATATATATATATACATATGTAAAGTGTGTCAAAAGATATATATATATATATATATATATATATATATATATATATATATATATATATATATATATATATATATATATATAGTGTCAAAAGGTCGCATGAAAGTATGATCCGTAGTAGGTTATGATAATTTGTCTCAATCGTTGACACCGAGGTTTTTGTCTGAGAAATTTTAAGTAAGTATATATGTATACACGATGAATACTTGGTTTTTATTCCATTGGGACATACCCACCCCTTTGATAAGCAAACCTCAATTAGATGAAATGGGATTCTTTCGGTTCAATGTTCTTTGCATACCTTTCATTAAGATATGCCGGGATTGTTCAAACAGCGGCTTTTCAGAAAACTGTAGTGTTGTCAATTAATGTCAGCTGTTTAAATTTATCTCACGAGTCTTTAATATTGTAGATGAAACTCACCATTGTTGATCGTAGTAATTCAAACCCCCCCCCAACCATCAGTAGAACACAGTACAGCGTTCCCCGAAAGTTGTATTTCCTATCGTCGTTTTTCCTCCTTGTCTCTGTTAAACTTCAAACCATAACGAGAACTCAAATATTAGTCTTTCGTTTTGACGATATAACGCAACTTTGCTAAACTTCACGTTTAGCGCCCTGCATAGTACAAATTTTATATGACGTCATCAAAGGGCAGAGCATAAAATAATCGGGTCCTAACCATTATTGGGGACAAGCAGCTCACTTGTAAACAATTTAAAGTAATTATTCTGTGGATAGTTTTCGTCCTTTGATGGTACCCCCGCTGTACAGGTTTACCTAGCGTCTGTTTCAAACCAACATGAATGACAATACAAAATATTCTGTGTTTCAGTGACGGGGAAAGGAAAAAACAAGAACGCAAGATCTGTCTGTGACTGAGAAAGCCCGCGATATAATTCGGACTCATTTCCCAATGACACGTACAGCCATAGTACCATACGGTGCATGTTTAGTGTTGCCACAGTGCAACGTTGACAACTCTACAATATCCTATTTGTTGTTAAAGACACTGGGAACGGGATTCAGTTTCGCAAACTTGAAAATATCACCATCTTCGCTGGCTTGTTAATGCAATAAGTTTGCAGTTTTACATGCACGCTTAATTCAGACGATATTTTTTCTCTGAACGATAAAATGACAACCAAGCAGATTAGGAAGACTTTACAGCAACAAAGTCAAAACTAGTCAAGAAAATCTTATTCGATCCTTTTGTTTCGTTCGAGCGAGTGCAATTTCTTGAGAATATTCCGTAGCGTATGTCTCAGAACATTTCCTTTTTATGGGAAAGATCTTTTATTAATTTATATTTTACAAGTCAAGTGTTACCCCACTTTTTGAGGGTTAGTGTTCAGCAAAGCAGTTTTGAACTCGACGGTTTCTGAGAAGACAGTCTAAGAGGATTTATTTTTCAAAAAATTGTAAATATTATAGTGCCTAGAGAGATTTTTCGGTGGGGTTGTGGCGTTCCGTTTATTTCATTCAGTTTGTAAACTTAGACCTATCTGATGGAAGAATTTTATTTCTTGAACTGAAACACTACCCTTGTTTATTAGATAAACGATGTCACCGTCGGAAGAATATGAGCGGTTGGACATGGCTTTTTTCTCGGGATGACATCACCATACAGTTCCAACAACCCTATCTCTAATCATTGTCATCTATTACATGTAATTGCGTGTCTGACTCGAGGCAAGACACAATGGTAAGATACTATACTCCGCCAATGTTGTGTTAGTTGTCGTCTGTGGCAGTCGTCGGATATAAAACTTGTGACGGAC